>NW_027552455.1:40794-89575 GCF_045843805.1 Urocitellus parryii | reverse complement strand
GGTTAGGGTTCCGTAGGGTTAGAGTTAGGGTTAGGATTAGGGTTCTGGTTAGGTTTCGGGTTAGGTTTAGGGTTAGGGTTAGGTTTCGGGTTATGGTTTGGATTCGGGTTAGGGTTAGTGTTAGGATTAGGTTTAGGGTTAGGGTTCGAGTTAGCATTAGGGTTAGGTTTAGGGTTAGCCTTAGGGTTAAGGTTAGGGTTAGATTTAGCGTTACGGTAAAGGTTGGGATTCGGGTTAGGGTTAGGGTGAGTGTTTGTGTTAGTTTAGTGTTTGCGTTAGGGTTCAGGTTAGGGTTCGGGTTACGGTTCGGGTTCATGTTAGGGTTCGGGTTAGGGTTAGGGTTATGGTTTCGGTTCGGGTTAGGTTTAGGGTTAGGGTTATGTTTCGGGTTAGTGTTATGGTTAGGGTTCGGGTTTGTGATAGAGTTTGGGTTAGGTTTAGGGTTAGGGTTAGGGTTCGGGTAGGGTTTAGGTTTCGGGTTTTTGTTAGGGTTAGGGTTAGCTTTAGGGTTAGGGTTCTTGTTAGGGTTAGGGTTAAGTTTAGGGTTCGGGTTAGGATTAGGGTTACGGTTAGGGTTAGAATTACGGTTCTGGTTAGGGTTTGGGTTGCGGTTAGTGTTAGGGTTAGGCTTAGGCTTCGTCTTAGCGTTAGGGTTAGGGTTGAATTTAGTGTTCCAGTTCGGGTTAGGGTTAGCATTATGTTTAGGGTTCGGGTAAGGGTTAGGGTTAGCGTTAGGGTTTGGGTTAGGGTTAGGGTTAGGGTTAGGGTTAGGGTTAGTGTTTCTGTTAGGGTTAGGTTTAGGGTTAGGATTAAGGTTCTGGTTCAGGTTACGGTTAGGGTTGGGGTAGGGTTAGGGTTCGGGATCGGGTTAATATTAGGTTTAGGATTAGGGTTTGGGTTAGTATTTGGGTTAGGGTTAGGGTTAGGGTTAGGATTAGGGTTAGGGTTAGGGTTAGGTTTCCGGTTAGGGTTACGGTTCGGGTTAGGGTTAGGGTTAGTTTTAGTGTTAGCCTTGGGGTTAGGGTTAGGGTTACGGTTAGCGTTTTAGGGTAAGGGTTAGGATTCGGGTTAGGGTTAGTTTTCGGGTTCGGGTTAGGTTTATTGTTAGGGTTAGGCTTAGGGTTAGTTTTAGGGTTAGCGTTATGATTAGGGTTCTGGTTTGTGTTCGGGTTATTTTTCGGGTTAGGTTAGGGTTAAGGTTCGGGTTAGGGTTCGGGTTCATGTTAGTGTTTGGTTTAGTGTTAGGGTTAGGGTTAGGGTTATGGTTATGATTAGGGTTTGGGTTAGGTTTATGGTTCGGATTAGGTTTACGGTTAGGGTTAGTGTAAGGTCTAGGGTTCGGTTTAGGGTTAGGGTTAGGGTTAGGGTTAGGGTTCGGGTAAGGGTTAGAGTTAGGGTTAGGATTAGGTTCCTGGTTAGGGTTCGGGTTAGGGTTAGTGTTAGGGTTAGGTTTCGGGTTAGTGTTCGGTTTCATGATAGGGTTCGGGTGGGGGTTAGTGTTAGGTTTTTGGTTAGGGTTCGGGTTAGGTTTAGGGTTAGGGTTAGGGTTAGGTTTAGGGTTCGGGTTCGGGTTAGGTTTAGAGATAGGGATCAGATTCGGTTTAGGGTTAGTGTTAGGATTAGGGTTATGTTTAGGGTTAGGGTTAGGGTTCGGGTTCGGGTTAGGATTAGAGTTAAGGTTAGGGTGAGGGTTACTCTTAGGATTAGGGTTAGTGTTAGGCTTAGGGTTAGGGTTAGGTTTCGGTTCTGGTTAGGGTTAGGGTTCGGGTTAGGTATCGGGTTTGGGTTAGGGTTAGGGTTTGGTTTCGGGTTCGGGTTAGGTTTAGGGTTCGGGTTATGGTTAGGGTTAGGGTTACGATTAGGGTTAATGTTATGGTTAATGTTCGGGTTCGGGTTAGGGTTAGTGTTAGGGTTAGTGTTTGGGTTAGGGTTATGTTTTGGGTACGTTTTATGGTTAGGGTTAGGGTTAGGGTTCGGGTTAGGGTTAGTGTTAGCGTTAGGTTTCGGGTTAGGGTTAGGTTTCAGGTTAGCGTAGGCTTAGGGGTAGCGCTAGGGTTAGGGTTAGGGTTCTGGTTAGGGTTCGGGTTTGGGTTAGGGTTTGGGTTAGTGTTATTGTTAGGGGTAGTTTTAGGGTTAGTGCAAGGTTAGGGTTCGGGTTCGGGTTAGGGTTAGGGTTAGTGTTAGGGTTAGGGTTAGGGTTCGGGTTCGGGTTAGGTTTCGGGTTAGGATTAGTGTTAGGGTTTGGGTTAGGCTTAGGGTTAGGTTTAGGGTTAGGGTTAGGTTTAGGGTTTGGGTTCAGTGTTAGGGTTAGGGTTAGGGTTAGGTTTAGGGTTACGGTTAGGGTTAGGGTTAGGGTTTGGTTCGGGTTAGGTTTAGGGTTTGGGTTAGTATTAGGATTATGGTTCGGGGAAGGTTTAGGCTTAGTTTTAGGGTTCGGGTTAGGATTAGGTTTAGTGTTAATGTTAGGGTTAGGGTTTGGGTTACGGTTAGAAGTAGTGTTAGGGTTAGGGTTAGGGTTCGGGTTACTATTCGGTTTAGGGTTAGGTTTCAAAATAAGCTTAGGGTTAGGGTTAGGGTTCGGGTTAGGGTTAGTGTTAGGCTTAGGGTTCGGGTTAAGGTTACGGTTTGGGTTAGGATTAGGGTTTGGGTTAAGGTTAGGATTAAGGTTAGGGTTCGGGATAGGGTTAGGTTTAGGGTCCTGGTTAGGGTTAGGGTTAGGTTTAGGGTTCGGTTTAGGGTTAGGTTTAGGGTCCTGGTTAGGGTTAGGGTTAGGATTAGGTTTAGGGTTAGGGTTAGGGTTAATGATGGGGTTCGGGTTAGGGTTAGGGATCGGCTTAGTTTTTGGGTTAGCGTTAGGTTTCGGTTTAGGGTAAGTGTTAGGATTAGTTTTACGGTTAGCGTTAATGTTAGGGTTAGGGTTAGGCTTCGACTTAGGGTTAGGTTTAGGATTAAATTTAGTTTTCTGGTTAGGGTTAGGGTCAGGGTTAGGTTTAGGGTTAGGGTTAAGTTTAGGTTTCGAGCTCGGGTACGTGTTAGGGTTCGGGTTAGGGTTCGGGTTCGGTTAGGGTTAGGATTTGGGTTCGGTTTAGGGTTAGATTTAGGGTTAAGGTTAGGGTTAGGGTTAGGGTTCGGTTCGGGTTAGGGTTAGGGTTTGAGTTAGTATTAGGATTAGGTTTCGGGTTAGGATTAGGCTTAGTTTTAGGGTTTGGGTTAGGATTGGGTTTAGTGTTAATGTTAGGGTTAGGGTTCGGGTTAGGGTTAGAAGTAGTGTTAGGGTTCGGATTAGGGTTCGGGTTACTGTTCGGGTTAGGGTTAGGGTTCAAAATAAGGTTAGGGTTATGGTTAGGGTTCGGGTTAGGGTTGGTGTTATGTTTTGGGTTCGGGTTAGGGTTAGTGTTAGGCTTAGGGTCGGGTTAAGATTACGGTTAGGGTTAGGGTTAGGGTTTGGGTTAAGGTTAGGTTTAGGGTTAGGGTTCGGGTTAGGGTTAGGTTTAGGGTTAGGGTTAGGGTCCTGGTTAGGGTTAGGGTTAGGATTAGTGTTAGGGTTAAGGTTAGGGTTAATGATGGGGTTCAGGTTAGGGTTAGGGATCGGCTTAGTTTTTGGGTTAGGGTTAGGTTTTGGTTTAGGGTAAGTGTTAGGATTAGTTTTAGGGTTAGTGTTAGAGTTAGGGTTAGGGTTAGGCTTCGACTTAGGGTTAGGCTTAGGGTTAAATTTAGTGTTCTGGTTAGGGTTAGGGTTAGTTTTAGGGTTTGGGTTAGGGTTAAGTTTAGGTTTCGGGCTCTGGTACGTGTTAGGTTTCGGGTTAGGGTTCGGGTTCGGTTAGCGTTAGGGTTCGGGTTTGGTTTAGGGTTAGGTTTAGGGTTAAGGTTAGGGTTAGGGTTAGGATTAGGGTTCGGTTCGGGTTAGGGTAAGGGTTTGAGTTAGTATTAGGATTAGGCTTTGGGTTAGGGTTAGGCTTAGTTTCAGCCTTCGGGTTAGGATTGGGTTTAGTGTTAATATTAGGGTTAGGGTTCGGGTTAGGGTTAGAAGTAGTGTTTGGGTTAGGGTTAGGTTTGGGTTACTGTTCGGGTTAGGGTTAGGGTTCAAAATAAGGTTAGGGTTATGGTTAGGGTTCGGGTTAGGGTTAGTGTTATGTTTTGGGTTCGGGTTAGGGTTAGTGTTAGGCTTAGGGTCGGGTTAAGATTGCGGTTAGGGTTAGGGTTAGGGTTTGGGTTAAGGTTAGAGTTAGGGTTAGGGTTCGGGTTAGGGTTAGGGTTAGGGTCCTGGTTAGGGTTATCGTTAGGATTAGGGTTAGGGTTAGGGTTAGGGTTCATGATGGGGTTCGGGTTAGGGTTAGGAATCGGCTTAATTTTCGGGTTAGGGTTAGGTTTCGGTTTAGTGTAAGGGTTAGGATTAGTTTTAGGGTTAGCGTTAGTGTTAGGGTTAGGGTTAGGCTTCACCTTAGGGTTAGGGTTAGGGTTAAATTTAGTGTTCCGTTTCGGGTTAGGGTTAGCGTTAGGTTTAGGGTTCGGGTAAGGTTTAGGGTTAGCGTTAGGGTTAGGGTTAGGGTTAGGGTTAGGGTTCGGTTTCGTGTTAGGGTTCGGGTTCCGGTTTTGGTTAAGGTTAGTTTTAGGGTTAGGGTTAGGGTTAGGGTTAGTGTTAGGGTTAGGGTTCGGGTTATGGTTAGGGTTAGTGTTCGGGTTAGGGATCGGGTTAGGGATAGGGTTAGTGTTAAGGTTAGGGTTATGGTTAGGGTTAGGGTTAGTTTTAGGGTTACTGTTAGGGTTAGGGTTCGGGTTAGGTTTAGGGTTAGGGTTAGTTTTAGGTTTAATGTTAGGGTTAGGGTTCAGGTTAGGATTAGAGTTAGGGTTAGTGTGAGGGTTACTGTTAGGTTTAGTGTTAGGGTTAGGTTTAGGTTTCAGGTTAGGGTTCGGTTCTGGTTAGGGTTAGGGTTCGGGTTAGGGTTAGGGTTACGGTTAGGGTTTGGGTTCGGGTTAGTTTAGAGTTAGGGTTAGGGTTAGGGTTAGGGTTACGGTTAGGTTTAGGATTGGGGTTTTGGTTAGGGTTAGGGTAAGGGTTAGGTTTAGGTTAAGGGTTAGGTTTCGGGTTAGGATTAGGGTTAGGGTTAGGGTTAAGGTTAGGTTACGGTTAGGGTTAGGGTTCGGGTTAGGGTTAGGGTTAGGGTTATTGTAAGGGTTAGGGTTAGGGTTCGGCTTAGGGTTCGGGTTAGGTTTAGGGTTCGGTTTACGGTAAGGGTGAGGGTTAATTTAAGATTTAGCTTTAGTGTTTGGGTTAGCGTTAGGGTTAGCGTTAGGATAAGGGTTAGGGTTCGGGTTAGGGTTAGGATTAGGGTTAGAGTTAGGTTTAGTGTTAGAGTTAGGGTTAGCATTAGTTTTAGGATTAGCGTAAGGGTTAAGGTTCAGGTTCGGGTTCGCGATAGGGTTCGGGTTAGGTTTTGGTTTAGGGTTAGGTTAAGGTTTAGGTTTCGGTTTAGGGTAAGGTTTAGGGTTAGTTTTAATTTTAGGGTTAAATTTCGGGTTAGGGTTTTGTTCGGGTTAGGGTGATAGTTCGGGTTAGGGTTTGGGTTCGGGTTAGGGTTGGGTTAGGGTTTGGGTTTGGGTTAGGTTAGTGTTAGGGTTAGTGTTCGGTTTAGGGTTACGGTTAGGGTTATTGTTAAGATTACGGTTTTTGTTAAGTTTACTGTTAGGGTTAGGGTTAGGGTCCGGATTAGGTTTCGGGTTAGGATTAGGGTTCGTGTTAGGGTTAGATGTAGGGTTATGGTTCGGCTACTGCTTAGGTTTAGGGTTATGGTTATGGTTCGGGTTCGGGTCCAGGTTAGGTTTATAGTTAGTTTTAGGGTTAGAGTTAGGGTTTGGGTTGGGGTTAGGGTTAGGTTTCGGGTTAGGGTTAGGGTTAGGGTTAGGGGTCGGTTTAATGATCGGGTTAGTGTTAGGGTTAGTGTTAGGGTTAGGGTTAATGTTCGGGTTCGAATTAGGGTTAGCCTTAGGGTTTTTGTTAGGGTTAGGGTTAGGGTTAGTGTTAGTTTTATGGATTGGGTTCGGGTTAGGTTTAGGGTTAGGGTTAGGGTTAGGATTAGGTTTCAGGATCGGTTTAGGTTTAGGGTTAGGGTTAGGGTTAGGATTTGGGTAGGGTTAGGGTTAGGGTTAGGGTTTGGGTTAGGGTTCGGGTTAGGGTTAGGTTTCGGATTAGAGTTAGAGTTAGGGTTAGAGTTCGGGTAATGGTTACAGTTCGGATAAGTGTTAGGGTTAGGGTTAGGGTTCGAGATAGGTTAGGATTCGGGTTAGGTTTTGGGTTCTGGTTAAGGTTAGGGTTAGGTTTAGCGAGAGGTTTTGGGTTCGGGTGAGGTTAGGTGAAGATTAGGGTTAGGGTGTGTGTTAGGGTTAGGGTTAGGGTTAGGGTTCAGGATCAGGTTTGGATTAGGGTAAGGGTTAAGGTTAGGGTTCTGTTTAGGGTTGGGGTTATGGTTAGGTTTTGGGTTAGTGTTCGGGTTATGTTTAGGGTTAGTGTTGATGTTAGGGTTAGGGTTAGGGTTAGGGTTCGGGTTTGGTTTAGGGTTAGGGTTAGGTTTAGGTTTAGGTTAAGGGTTTGATTTAGCGTTCATGTTCGCGTTAGTGTTATTGTTAGGATGAGGGTTAGGGTTAGGGTTAAGATTAGGTTTAGGTTTAGGGTTAGGATTCGGGTTCAGGTTCGAGTTCGGGTTAGGGTTAAGGTTAGGGTTCATGTTACAGTTCCGGTTAGGTTTATGGTTAGGGTTAGAGTTGGGGTTCGGATTAGGTTTCGGGTTAGTGTTAGGGTTCGGGTTAGGGTTAGGGTTAGATTTAGTCTTAGGGTTAGCGTTAGGGTTAGGTTTTGGGTTCGGGTTCGGGTTCGGGTTAGGGTAAATATTAGGTTTCGGGTTCATGTTAGGGTTCAGGATCGGGTCTGGGTTAGCGTTAGGGTTAGGGTTAGAGTTAGGGTTACGGTTAGTGTTAGGGTTCTGGTTCGGGTTATGTTTATAGTTAGGGTTACGGTTAGGGTTCGGGTTAGGGTTAGGGTTAGGTTTAGTGTTAGGGTTCGGTTTAGGGTTAGTGTTAGGTTTAGGTTTAGGGTTCGGGTTCGGGTTAAGATTAGTGTTCTGTTTAGAGTTCGGGTTAGGTTTAGGGTTTGGGTTAGGGTTCCGGTTATGGTTTGGGTTTGGGTTCTGGTTGGGTTTAGGGTTAGGGTTTGGTTTAGGTTTCGGGTATATATTAGGGTTCGGGTTAGGTTTAGGTTTAGGGCTAGGGTTAGGGTTCGGGTTAGGTTTAGGTTTATGTTTAGGGTTAGGGTTAGGGTTAAGGTTAGGGTTAGGATTAGGGTTCTGGTTAGGATTAGGTTTAGGTATAGGTTTAGGGTTATGTTTCGGGTTTGGGTTAGGTTAGGGTTAGGGTTAGGGTTCGGGTAAGGTTAGGGTTAGCGTTAGGGTTAGGGTTAGGTTTTTGGTTAGGGTTCGGGTTCGGGTTCGGGTTAGGGTTAGGGTTAGCTTTAGGGTTAGGGTTAGTGTTCAGGTTCTGTTAGGTCACGGTTAGTTTTAGGGTTTGAGTTAGGGTTAGGTTTCGGATTAGGGTTAGGGTTACTGTTAGGATTAGGGTTCAGATTAGGGTTAGGGTTAGGGTTTGGGTTTAGGTTCCGGTTAGGGTTAGGTTTAGTGTTAGGGTTAGGGTTAGGGTTGGGTTCAGGTTAGGTTTAGCATTAGGGTTAGTGTGAGGCTTACTTTTAGGTTTAGGGTTAGGGTTAGGGTTAATGTTCGGGTTCGGGTTAGGGTTAGCGTTAGGGTTAGGGTTCGGGTAAGGGTTAGCATTAGCGTTAGGGTTAGGGCTAGGGTTCGTGTTAGGTTTAGGTTTACGGTTAGCTTTAGGGTTAGGGTTAGGGTTAGGGTTTGATTTCGGGTTAGGGTTAGGGTTAGAGTTAGGGTCAGGGTTATTGTTATGGTTAATGTTCGGGTTCGAGTAGGGGTTAGTGTTAGGGTTCGTATTAAGGTTAGGGTTAGGTTTCGGGTTAGGGTTTGGGTTAGGGTTCGGTTTAGGTTTAGAAATAGGTTTAGGGTTAGGGTTAGGGTTATTGTTCGGGTTAGGGTTAGGGTTAGGGTTAGGGCTAGGGTTCGTGTTAGGTTTAGGGTTACGGCTAGCGTTAGGTTTAGGGTTAGGGTTAGGGTTTGATTTCGGGTTAGGGTTAGGGTTAGGGTTAGGGTTATGCTTTGTTTGGGTTAGGTTTAGGGTTATTGTTCGGGTAGGTTTCGTGTTAGGGTTAGGCTTCGGATTACAGTTAGGGTCAAGTTTAGGGTTTGGGTTATGGTTTGGGTTCCTGTTAGGGTTAGGGTTAGGTTTCGAGTTAGGTTTAGGGTTAGGGTTAGGGTTAGTGTTCGGGTTCGGGTAGGGGTTAGTGTTAGGGTTCGTATTAAGGTTAGGGTTAGGTTTAGGGTTAGGGTTTGGGTTAGGGTTCGGTTTAGGTTTAGAAATAGGTTTAGGGTTAGGGTTAGGGTTATTGGTCGGGTTAGGGTTAGGGTTAGGGCTAGGGTTCGTGTTAGGTTTAGGGTTACGGCTAGCGTTAGGGTTAGGGTTAGGGTTAGGGTTTGATTTCGGGTTAGGGTTAGGGTTAGAGTTAGGGTTAGGGTTAGGGTTAGGGTTATGCTTTGTTTGGGTTAAGTTTAGGGTTATTGTTCGGGTAGGTTTCGTGTTAGGGTTAGGCTTCGGATTACAGTTAGGGTCAAGTTTAGGGTTTGGGTTATGGTTTGGGTTCCTGTTAGGGTTAGGGTTAGGTTTCGAGTTAGTTTTGGGTTAGGGTTATGGTTAGTGTTCGGGTTCGGGTAGGGGTTAGTGTTAGGGTTCGTATTAAGGTTAGGGTTAGGTTTAGGGTTAGGGTTTGGGTTAGGGTTCGTTTTAGGGTTAGAAATAGGTTTAGGGTTAGGGTTAGGGTTATTGGTAGGGTTAGGGTTAGGGTTAGGGTTTGGGCGAGGGTTCGTGTTAGGTTTAGGGTTACGGTTAGCGTTAGGGTTAGGGTTAGGTTTAGGGTTTGATTTCGGTTTAGGGTTAGGTTTAGAGTTAGGTTTAGGGTTATTGTTATCGTTAATGTTCGGGTTCGGGTAGGGGTTAGCGTTAGGGTTCGTGTTAGGGTTAGGGTTAGGTTTAGGGTTAGGGTTTGGGTTAGGGTTCGGTTTAGGGTTAGGATTAGGTTTAGGTTTAGGGTTAGGGTTATTGGTAGGGTTAGGGTTAGGGTTAGGGTTAGGGTTAGGGTTAGGGTTATGCTTGTTTGGGTTAGGTTTAGGGTAATTGTTCGGGTAGGTTTCGTGTTAGGGTTAGGCTTCGGATTACAGTTAGGGTCAAGTTTAGGGTTTGGGTTATGGTTTGGGTTCCTGTTAGGGTTAGGGTTAGGGTTCGAGTTACGTTTAGGGTTAGGGTTAGGGTTAGTGTTCGGGTTCGGGTTAGCGTTCGTGTTAGGGTTAGGGTTCGGGTTAGTTAAGGGGATAGCATTAGGGTAAGGGTTCGCATTCCTGTTTGGGTAGGGTTCGAATAGTGGTAGGGTTAGCGTTAGTGTTAGGGTCCGGGTTCCCATTAGGGTTAGGGTTAGGTTTAGAGTTCTGGTTAGGGTTAGGTTTAGCGTTAGGATTAGGGTTATGGTTAGGGTTAGGGTTAGGGTTAGTGTTAGGGTTAGGGTAAGGTTTAGGGTAAGGGTTAGGGTTAGTGTTAAGGTTAGGGTAAGGTTTAGGGTAAGGGTTAGGGTTAGGGTTAGGGTTAGGGTTAGTGTTAAGGTTAGGGTTAGGTTTAGGGTTAGGGTTAGGGTTAGGGTTTGGGTTAGGATTAGGTTTCTGATTAGAGTTAGAGTTATTGTTAGAGTTCGGGTTATGGTTACGGTTCGGATAAGTGTTAGGGTTAGGGTTAGGGTTCGAGTTAGGGTTAGGATTCGGGTTAGGTTTTGGGTTCTGGTTAAGGTTAGGGTTAGGTTTAGGGAGAGGTTTTGTGTTCGGTTGAGGTTAGGTGAGGGTTAGGGTTTGGGTTCCTGTTAGGTTTCGTGTTAGGTTAGGGTTCGGGATATCAGGTTAGGTTTATGGTTAGGGTTAAGGTTAGCGTTCTGTTTAGGGTTGGGGTTAGGGTTAGGTTTTGGGTTAGGGTTAGGTTTAGGGTTAGGGTTAGGGGTAGGGTTCGAGTTAGGGTTAGGGTTCGGGTTATGGTTTGGGTTTGGGTTAAGGTTAGGGTTAGGGTTAGGGTTAGGAATCGGGTTCGGTTTAGGTTAGGGTTAGGGTTACGGATAGGGTTAGGGTTATGTTTAGTGTTCGTGTTAGTGTTAGTGTTAGGGTTAGGGTTAGGTTTAGGATTAGGATTAGGGTTAGGGTTTGGGTATGGGTTAGGATTAGAGTTAGGTTTAGTGTGAGGGTTAATGTAAGGGTTAGGGTTAGGTTTAGGGTTAATTTTTGTGTTCGGGTTAGGGTTAGCTTTAGGGTTATGATTAGGGTTAGGGTTAGGGTTATGGTTTGGTTTCAGGTTAGATTTAGGGTTAGGGTTAGGGTTCTGGTTAGTGTTAGGGTTAGGGTTCGGGTTAGGTTTCGGATGAGGGTTAGGGTTCGGATTAGATTTAGGGTTAGGGTTAGGGTTTGGGTTATGGTTTGAGTTCGGTTTGGGGTTATGGTTATGATTAGGGTTCGAGTTAGGGTTAGGGTTCGTGTTATGTTTTGGGTTTGGGTTAAGGTTAGTGATAGGGTTAGGTTTAGGGTTCGTGTTTGGGTTATTTTAGGGTTTGGGTTAGGGTTAGTGTTACGGTTAGGGTTAGGGTTCATGTTCGTGTTAATGTTAAGGTTAGGGTTAGGATTACAGTTCTGTTTAGGGTTAGGGTTAGGGTTAGGGTTAGGGTTCAGGATCTGTTTAGGTTTAGGGTTAGGGTTTGGGTTAGTGTTCGGGTTAGGGTTAGGGTTAGGTATAGGATTAGCGTTCTGGTTAGGGTTTGGTTAGGGTTACGGTTAGGGTTAGGGTTCGGATTCTGGTTTGGTTTTGATTAGGGTTAGGTTTCTAGTTTGGGTTAGGGTTCGCGTTTGGGTTAGAATTCTGGTTCGGGTTAGTTTTAGGGTTCTGGTTAGTGTTAGGGTTAGGGTTCTACTTATTTTACAGTTAGGGTAGGGTTTAGTGTTACAGCTCGGGTTAGGGTTAAGTTTAGGTTTCGGGTTCTGGTTCGGATTATGGTTAGGTTTATGGTTCGGGTTAGGTTTAGGATTAGGGTTAGGGTAATGTTTAGGGTTCGTTTTAGGGTAAGGGTTAGGGTTAGGTTTCGGGTAAGGGTTAGAGTTAGCGTTAGGATTAGGGTTCTGGTTAGGGTTAGGTTTCGGGTTATGATTTGGGTTCGGGTTAGGGTTAGTGTTAGGATTAGGTTTAGGTTTAGGTTTCGAGTTAGCGTTAGGGTTAGGTTTAGGGTTAGCCTTAGGGTTAAGGTTAGGGTTAGATTTAGCTTTACGGTAAAGTTTGGGATTCGGGTTAGGTTTAGGGTGAGTGTTTGTGTTAGTTTTAGGGTTTGCCTTAGGGTTCGGGTTAAGGTTCGGGTTAGGGTCAGGTTCATGTTAGGGTTTGGGTTAGGGTTAGGGTTACGGTTTGGGTTAGTGTTACGGTGAGGGTTCGGGTTCGTGATAGAGTTTGGGTTAGGTTTAGGGTTAGGGTTAGGGTTCGGGTAGGGTTAGGTTTCGGGTTTTTGTTAGGGTTCTGGTTAGCTTTAGAGTTAGAGTTCGTGTTAGGGTTAGAGGTAGGGTTATTGTTAGGGTTAGGGTTCAGGTTACGGTTAGGTTTAGGGTTAAGTTTAGGGTTCGGGTTAGGATTAGGGTTACGGTTAGGGTTAGGATTACGGTTCTGGTTAGGGTTTGGGTTAGGGTTATTGTTAGGGTTAGGTTTAGGCTTCGTCTTAGCATTAGGGTTAGGGTTAAATTTAGTGTTCCGGTTCGCGTTAGGGTTAGCATTAGGTTTAGGGTTCGGGTAAGGGTTAGGGTTAGTGTTAGGGTTAGGGTTAGGGTTAGGTTTAGGGTTAGGGTTAGGGTTCGTGTTTGTGTTAGTGTTAGGTTTAGGGTTAGGATTAGGGTTCTGGTTCCGGTTAGGGTTAGGTTTAGGGGTAGGGTTCGGGTTTGGGATCGGGTTAGGTTTAGGTTTAAAGTTAAGTTTGGGTTAGTGTTCAGGTTAGGGTTAGGGTTAGTTTTAGGATTACTGTTCTGGTTAGGGTTCGGTTAGGGTTACGGTTCGGGTTAGTGTTAGGGTTAGTTTTAGTGTTAGCATTAGGGTTAGGGTTAGGGTTAGGGTTAGCGTTAGGGTAAGGGTTAGGATTCGGGTTATGGTTAGTTTTAGGGTTCGGGTTAGGGTTAGTTTTAGGGTTAGCGTTATGGTAAGGGTTCGGGTTTGGGTTCGGGTTATTGTTCGGGTTAGTTTAGGGTTAAGGTTCGGTTTTGGGTTCGGGTTCATGTTAGTGTTCGGGTTAGTGTTAGGGTTAGGGTTACGGTTATGGTTATGATTAGGGTTTGGGTTAGGTTTATGGTTCGGGTTAGGTTTACGGTTAGGGTTAGGGTAAGGTTTAGGGTTCAGTTTAGGTTTAGGGTTAGGGTTATTGTTCGGTTAAGGGTTAGAGTTAGGGTTAGGATTAGGTTTCTTGTTAGGTTTCTGGTTAGGGTTAGGGTTAGGGTTAGGTTTTGGGTTATGGTTTTGTTTCGGGTTCGGGTTAGTGTTAGGGTTAGGTTTCGGGTTAGTGTTCGGGTTCAGGATAGGGTTCGGGTGGGGGTTATGGTAAGGTTTTTGGTTAGGGTTGGGGTTAGGTTTAGGGTTAGGGTTAGGGTTAGGGTTTTGTTCGGGTTAGGTTTAGAGTTAGGGATCGGATTCGGTTTAGGGTTAATGTTAGGATTAGTCTTAGGTTTAGGGTTAGGGTTAGGGTTCGGGTTCGGGTTAGGATTAGAGTTAGGGTTAGGGTGATGGTTACTCTTAGGATTAGGGTTAGTGTTAGCCTTATTGTTAGGGTTAGGTTTCTGTTCTGGTTAGGGTTCGGGTTTGGGTTAGGTTTAGGTTTCGGGTTATGGTTAGGGTTATGGTTAAGTTTAGGGTTAATGTTATGGTTAATGTTCGGGTTTGGGTTAGGGTTAGTGTTAGGGTTCGGGTTAGGGTTGGGTTTCGGGTTAGGGTAGGGTTAGGGGTAGCGCTAGGGTTAGGGTTAGGGTTCTGGTTAGGGTTCGGGTTTGGGTTAGTGTTACTGTTAGGGTTAGTTTTAGGGTTACTGCAGGGTTAGGGTTCGGGCTAGGGTTATGGTTAGGGTTAGTGTTAGGGTTAGGGTTCGGGTTCAGGATAGGATTAGAGTTAGGGTTAGGTTAAGTGTTACTGTTAGGTTTAGAGTTAGGGTTAGGGTTAGGTTTCGGGTTAGGATTAGGGTTTTGGTTAAGGTTAGGTTTAGGGTTAGGGTTAGGGTTCGGGTTAGGTTTCGGGTTAGGATTAGTGTTAGGGTTTGGGTTAGGGTTAGGGTTAGGTTTAGGGTTAGGTTTAGGCTTAGGGTTTGGGTTCAGGGTTAGGGTTAGGGTTAGGGTTAGGTTTAGGGTTACGGTTAGGGTTAGGGTTAGGGTTAGGGTTAGGGTTTGTTTTGGGTTAGGGTTAGGGTTTGGGTTAGTATTAGGATTAGGGTTAGGGTTAGGGTTAGGGTTAGGGTTAGGTTTAGGGTTAGGGTTAGGGTTTGTTTCGGGTTAGGGTTAGGGTTTGGGTTAGTATTATGATTAGGGTTAGTATTAGGATTAGGGTTCGGGTTAGGTTTAGGCTTAGTTTTAGGGTTCGGGTTAGGATTAGGTTTCGTGTTAATGTTACGTTTAGGTATCGGGTTACGGTTAGAAGTAGTGTTAGGGTTAGGGTTAGGGTTCGGGTTACTGTTCGGTTTAGGGTTAGGGTTCAAAATAATGTTAGGGTTAAGGTTAGGGTTCGGGTTAGGGTTAGTGTTAGGCTTAGGGTTCGGGTTAAGTTTACGGTTAGGGTTAGAGTTAGGGTTTGGGTTAAGGTTATGGTTAGGGTTAGGCTTCGGGTTAGTTTAGGGTTAGGGTCCTGGTTATGGTTAGTGTTTGGTTTAGGGTTAGGTTTAGGGGTAGGGTTAATGATGGGATTCGGGTTAGGGTTAGGGATCAGCTTAGTTTTCGGGTTAGGGTTAGGTTTCGGTTTAGGGTAAGGGTTAGGATTAGTTTTAGGGTTAGCGTTAGTGTTAGGGTTAGTGTTAGCCTTCGCCTTAGGGTTAGGGTTAAGGTTAAATTTAGTGTTCCGGTTAGGTTTAGGGTTAAGGTTAGGGTTAGGGTTAGGGTTAGAGTTTGGGCTCTGGTACGTGTTAGGGTTCAGGTTAGGGTTCGGGTTCGGTTAGGGTTAGGTTTTGGGTTAGGGTTAGGGTTAGGTTTAGGGTTACGGTTAGGGTTAGGGTTAGGGTTAGGGTTCGGTTCGGGTTAGGGTTAGGGTTTGGGTAGTATTAGGATTAGGGTTCGTGTTAGGGTTCGGCTTAGTTTTAGCGTTCGGGTTAGGATTGGGTTTAGTGTTAATGTTAGGGTTAGGGTTCGGATTAGGGTTAGAAGTAGTGTTAGGGTTAGGGTTAGGGTTCGGGTTACTGTTCAGGTTAGGGTTAGGGTTCAAAATAAGGTTAGGGTTAGGTTTAGGTTTCGGGTTACGGTTAGTGTTATGTTTTGGGTTCGGGTTAGGGTTAGTGTTAGCCTTAGGGTCGGGTTAAATTTACGGTTAGGGTTAGGGTGAGGGTTTGGGTTAAGGTTAGGTTTACGGTAGGTTTCATGTTAGGGTTAGGGTTAGGGTCCTGGTTAGGGTTAGGGTTAGGATTAGGGTTAGGTTTAGGGTGAGGGTTCATGATGGGGTTCGGGTTAGGGTTAGGGATGGCTTAGTTTTGGGGTTAGGGTTAGGTTTCGGTTTAGGGTAAGGGTTAGCATTAGTTTTAGGTTTAGCGATAGTGTTAGGGTTAGGGTTAGGCTTCGCCTTACGGTTAGGGTTAGGGTTAAATTTAGTGTTCCGTTTCGGGTTAGGGTTAGCGTTAGGTTTAGGGTTCGGGTAAGGTTTAGGTTTAGCCTTAGGGTTAGGGTTAGGGTTAGTGTTAGGGTTAGGGTTAGGTTTCGGGTTCGTGTTAGGGTTCTGGTTCCTATTTTGGTTAAGGTTCGTTTTATGGTTAGGGTTAGGGTTAGTGTTAGGGTTAGGGTTCGGTTTATGGTTAGGGTTAGTTTTCGGGTTAGGGATCGGGTTCGCGATAGGTTTAGTGTTAAGGTTAGGGTTAGGTTTCGGGTTAGGTTTAGGGTTAGGGTTTGGGTTCTGGTTAGGTTAGTGTTAGGGTTAGGGTTAGAGTTAGGGTTAGATTTAGGGTTCGGGTCAGGGTTAGATTTAGGGTTACTGTTAGGGTTAGGTTTCGGGTTCGGGTTAGGTTTAGGGTTAGGGTTAGGATTAGGGTTAGGGTTAGGGTTAGGGTTCAGGTTAGGATTAGAGTTAGGGTTAGGGTGAGGGTTACTGATAGGTTTAGGGTTTGGGTTAGGGTTAGGTTTCGTGGTATGGTTCGGTTCTGGATAGTGCTAGGGTTCGGGTTAGTGTTAGGGTTACGGTTAGGTTTCGGGTTCGGGTTAGTTTAGGGTTAGGGTTAAGGTTAGGATTAGGGTTAGGTTTAGGATTAGTGTTTTGGTTAGGGTTAGGGTAAGTGTTATGCTTAGGTTAAGGGTTATGTTTCCGTTAGGATTAGGGTTAGGCTTAGGGTTAAGGTTAGGTTACGGTTAGGGTTAGGTTTCGGGTTAGGGTTAGGGTTAGGGTTATTATCAGGGTTAGGGTTAGGGTTCGGCTTATGGTTCGGATTACGTTTAGGGTTCGGTTTAGGGTAAGGGTGAGGGTTAGTTTAAGATTTAGCGTTAGTGTTTGAGTTAGGCTTAGGGTAAGTGTTAGGATAAGGGTTAGTGTTCGGGTTAGGGTTAGGATTAGGGTTAGAGTTAGGGTTAGGGTTAGGGTTAGCATTAGTTTTAGGATTAGCGTAAGGGTTAAGGTTCAGGTTCGGGTTCGGGATAGGGTTCGGGTTAGGTTTTGGGTTAGGGTTAGGTTAAGGTTTAGGTTTCGGTTTAGGGTTAGGGTTAGGGTTAGGGTTAGGGTTAGTTTTAGGGTTAGGGTTAAATTTTGGCTTAGGGTTTTTTTCGGGTTAGGGTTATAGTTCGGGTTAGTGTTCGGGTTTGGGTTAGGGTTAGGGTTAGGGTTCGGGTTTGGGTTAGGTTAGTGTTAGGGTTATGGTTAGGGTTAGTGCTCGGTTTAGGGTTACGGTTAGGGTTATTGTTAAGATTACAGTTTTTGTTAAGGTTACTGTTAGGGTCATGGTTATGGTTCGGGTTCTGGTCCAGGTTAGGTTTAGAGTTAGGTTTAGGGTTAGAGTTAGGGTTTGGGTTATGGTTAGGGTTAGGTTTCGGGTTAGGGTTAGGGTTAGGGTTAGGGTTAGGGTTAGGGTTAATGTTCGTGTTCGAATTAGTGTTAGCATTACGGTTTGTGTTAGGGTTAGGGTTAGTGATAGTTTTATGGTTTGGGTTCGTGTTAGGTTTAGGGTTAGGGTTAGGGTTAGGATTAGGTTTCGGGATGGGTTTAGGTTTAGGGTTAGGGTTAGGATTCGGGTAGGCTTAGGGTTTGGTTAGGGTTATGGTTTGAGTTCGGGTTAGGGTTAGGGTTTTGGTTAGGGTTAGGGTTAGGGTTAATGTTCGGGTTCGGGTTGGGGTTAGCGTTAGGGTTAGTGTTAGGGTTAGGGTTTGGGTTAGGGTTCGGGTTAGGGTTAGGTTTCGGATTAGAGTTAGAGTTAGGGTTAGAGTTCGGGTTATGGTTACGGTTCGGATAAGTGTTAGGGTTAGGGTTAGGGTTCGAGTTAGGGTTAGGATTCGGGTTAGGTTTTGGGTTCTGGTTACGATTAGGGTTAGGGTTAGGGAGAGGTTTTGGGTTCGGGTGAGTTTAGTTGAGGGTTAGGGTTAGGTTTCGTGTTAGGGTTAGGGTTAGGGTTAGGGTTCGGGATCAGGTTAGCATTAGGGTTAGGGTTAAGGTTAGGGTTCTGTTTAGGGTTGGGGTTAGGGTTAGGTTTTGGGTTAGTGTTATGGTTATGTTTAGGGTTAGTGTTGATGTTAGGGTTAGGGTTAGGGTTAGGGTTCGGGTTTGGGTTAGGGTTAGGGTTAGGTTTAGGTTTAGGTTAAGGGTTTGATTTAGTGTTCGTGTTCGGGTTAGTGTTATTGTTAGGATGAGGTTTAGGTTTAGGGTTATGTTTAGGTTTAGGGTTAGGGTTAGGATTCGGGTTCAGGTTCGAGTTCGGGATAGGGTTAGGGATAGGGTTCATGTTATGGTTCCGGTTAGGTTTATGGTTAGGGTTAGAGTTAGTGTTCGGATTAGGGTTCGGGTTAGGATTAGGGTTCGGGTTAGGGTTAGTGTTAGGTTTAGTCTTAGGTTTAGCATTAGGGTTAGGGTTTGGGTTCGGATTCGGGTTTGGGTTAGGGTAAGTGTTAGATTTCGGGTTCATGTTAGGGTTCGGGATGGGGTCTGGGTTAGGGTTAGGGTTAGGTTTAGAGTTAGGGTTACAGTTAGGGTTAGGGTTCTGGTTCGGGTTAGGTTTAGGTTAAGGGTTAGGGTTAATTTTCTGGTTCGGTTTAGGGTTAGCGTTAGGGTTATGGTTAGGTTTAGGGTTCGGGTTAGGGTTAGGGTTCGGGTTCATGTTATGGTTCGGGTTAGGTTTAGGGTTAGGGTTAGTATTAGGGTTCGGATTAGTGTTCGGGTTAGGGTTAGGGTTCGGTTACGGTTAGGGTTAGGGTTAGTTAGGCTTAGTGTTAGGGTTGCGTGCAGGATCGGGTTCGGGTTAGGGTTAGGGTTACGTTTCGGGTTAGGTTTCGGGTTCATGTCAGGGTTCGGGTTCGGGTTAGGGTTAGGTTTCGGGTTAGTTGTCGGGTTCATGTCAGGGTTCGGGTTCGGGTCTGGGTTAGGGTTAGGGTTACGGTTAGAGTTAGGATTACGGTTAGGGTTAGGTTTCGGGTTATGGTTATGGTTAGGGTTACGGTTAGGGTTGGGGTTAGGGTTAGGATTAGGTTTAGTGTTAGGGTTCGGTTTAGGGTTAGTGTTAGTGTTAGGTTTAGGGTTCGGGTTCGGGTTAGGATTATGGTTCTGTTTAGAGTTCGGGTTAGGTTTAGGGTTTGGGTTAGGGTTCCGGTTATGGTTTGGGTTTGGGTTCTGGTTAGGGTTAGGGTTAGGTTTTGGTTTAGGTTTCGGGTACATGTTAGGGTTCGGGTTAGGTTTAGGTTTAGGGCTAGGGTTAGGGTTCGGGTTAGGTTTAGGGTTAGGTTTAGGGTTAGGCTTAGGGTTAAGGTTATGGTTAGGATTAGGGTTCTGGTTAGGATTAGGTTTAGGTATAGGGTTAGTGTTAGGTTTTGGGTTTGGGTTAGGGTTAGGGTTAGGGTTCGGGTAACGTTTAGGGTTAGCGTTAGGGTTAGGATTAGGTTTTTGGTTAGGATTCGGGTTTGGGTTCGGGTTAGGGTTAGTGTTAGTTTTAGGGTTAGGGTTAGTGTTCAGGTTCGGTTAGGTCACAGTTAGTGTTAGGGTTTGAGTTTGGGTTAGGTTTTGGATTAGGGTTAGGGTTAGTGTTAGGATTAGGGTTCATATTAGAGTTAGGGTTAGCGTTTGGGTTTAGGTTCGGGTTAGCGTTAGGTTTAGTGTTAGGGTTAGGGTTAGGGTTTGGGTTCAGGTTAGGATTAGAGTTAGGGTTATGTTTAGATTTCGGGTTAGTTTTAGGGTTTGGGTTAGGGTTCCGGTTATGGATTGGGTTTGGGTTCTGGTTAGGGTTAGGGTTAGTGTTTGGTTTAGGTTTCGGGTACATGTTAGGGTTCGGGTTAAGTTTAGGTTTAGGGCTAGGGTTAGGATACCGGTTAGGTTTAGGGTTAGTTTTAGGGTTAGGGTTAGAGTTAAGGTTAGGGTTAGGATTAGGGTTCTGGTTAGGATTATGTTTAGGTATGGGGTTAGGGTTAGGGTTCGGGTTCGGGTTTGGATTAGGGTTAGGGTTAGGGTTAGGGTTTGGGTAAGGTTTAAGGTTAGCTTTAGGGTTAGGGTTAGGTTTTTGGTTAGGGTTCGGGTTCGGGTTAGGGTTAGGGTTAGTTTCAGGGTTAGGGTTAGTGTTCAGGTTCGGTTAGGTCACGGTTAGTGTTAGGATTTGACTTAGTGTTATTTTTCGGATTAGGTTTACGGTTACTGTTAGGGTTAGGGTTCGGATTAGGGTTAGGGTTAGGGTTAGGGTTTAGGTTCGGGTTAGGATTAGGTTTAGTGTTAGGGTTAGGGTTAGGGTTTGGGTTCAAGTTAGGATTAGAGTTAGGGTTACTGTGAGGATTACTGTTAGGTTTAGGGTTAGGATTAGGGTTAATGTTCGGGTTCGGGTGAGGTTTAGCGTTAGGGTTAGGGTTTGGGTAAGTGTTAGCGTTAGCGTTAGGGTTAGGGCTAGGGTTCGTGTTAGGTTTAGGGTTACGGTTAGCGTTAGGGTTAAGGTTAGGGTTAGGGTTAGTGTTAGGGTTTGATTTAGGGTTAGGGGTAGGGTTAGATTTAGTGTTAGGTTTAGTGTTATTGTTAATGTTCGGGTTCGGGTAGGGGTTAGCGTTAGGGTTCGTGTTAGGGTTAGGGTTAGGGTTAGGGTTAGGGTTTGTGTTAGGGTTCGGGTTAGGTTTAGGATTAGGTTTAGGGTTAGGGTTAGGGTTATTGGTAGGGTTAGGGTTAGGGTTCGGGTTAGGGTTAGGGGTATGCTTTGTTCGGGTTAGGTTTAGGGTTATTGTTCGGGTAGGTTTCCGGTTAGGGTTAGGCTTCAGATTACAGTTAGGGTTAAGGTTAGGGTTCGGGTTATGGTTTGGGTTCCTGTTAGGGTTCGGGTTATGGTTTGGGTTCCTGTTAGGGTTAGGTTTAGTGTTAGGGTTCGAGTTAGGGTTTGGGTTAGGGTTAGGGTTAGTGTTCGGGTTCGGTTTGGGGTTCGTGTTAGGGTTAGGGTTCGGGTTAGTTTTAGGGATCGCATTAGGGTAAGGGTTCACGTTCGGGTTTGGGTAGATTTCGAATAGGGGTAGGGTTAGCGTTAGTGTTAGGGTTCGGGTTTCCGTTAGGGTTAGGGTTAGGTTTAGCGTTAGGATTAGGGTTATGGTTATGGTTATGGTTAGTGTTAGGATTAGGATAAGGGTTAGGGTTCGGGTTAGGTTTCGGGTTAGGGTTAGGGTTAGCATTAGGCTTAGGTTTTGGGTTAGGGTTCAGGTTAGGTTTAGGTTTCGGATTAGAGTTAGAGTTAGGGTTAGAGTTCGGGTTATGGTTACGGTTTGGATAAGTTTTAGGGTTAGTTTTAGAGTTCGAGTTAGGTTTAGGATTCGGGTTAGGTTTTGGGTTCTGGTTAAGGTTAGGGTTAGGGTTAGGGAGAGGTTTTGTTTTCGGGTGAGGTTAGGTGAGTGTTAGGGTTTTGGTTTGTGTTAGGGTTAGGGTTAGGGTTAGGGTTCGGGATCAGGTTAGCATTAGGGTTAGGGTCAAGGTTAGGGTTCTGTTTAGGGTTGGGTTTAGGGTTAGGTTTTGGGTTAGTGTTCGGGTTATGGTTAGGGTTAGTGTTGATGTTAGGGTTAGGGTTAGGGTTAGGGTTAGGTTTCGGTTTGGGTTAGGGTTAGGGTTAGGTTTAGGTTTAGGTTAAGTGTTTGATTTAGCATTCGTGTTCGGGTTAGTGTTATTGTTAGCATGAGCGTTAGGGTTAGGGTTAAAATTAGGTTTAGGGTTAGGTTTAGGATTCGGGTTCAGGTTCGAGTTCGGGTTAGGGTTAGGGTTAGGGTTCATGTTATGGTTCCGGTTAGGTTTAGAGTTATTGTTAGAGTTAGGGTTCGGATTAGGGTTCGGGTTAGTTTAGGGTTCGGTTTAGGGTTAGGGTTAGGTTTAGTCTTAGGGTTAGCATTAGAGTTTGGGTTTGGGTTCGGGTTCGGGTTAGGGTTAGCGTAAGTGTTAGGTTTCGGGTTCATTTTAGGGTTTGGGATCGGGTCTGTGTTAGGGTTAGGGTTAGGGTTAGCGTTCGGGTTATGGTGATGTTCAGGGTTCGGGTTAGGTTTAGGGTTATGGTTCATGTTATGGTTCGGGTTAGGTTTATGGTTAGGGTTAGGATTAGTGTTCAGATTAGGGTTCGGGTTAGGGTTAGGGTTCGGGTTATGGTTAGGGTTAGGGTTAGTTAGGGTTAGTGTTAGGGTTGGGTTCGGGTTCGGGTTCGGGTTATGGTTAGGGTTAGGTTTCGGGTTAGGTTTCGGGTTCATGTCAGGGTTCGGGTTCGGGTCTGGGTTAGGGTTAGTGTTACCATTAGAATTAGGATTACGGTTAGGGTTAGGGTTCGGTTTATGGTTATGGTTAGGGTTACGGTTAGGGTTCGGGTTAGGGTTAGGTTTAGGTTTAGTGTTAGGGTTCGGTTTAGGGTTAGTGTTAGTGTTACGTTTAGGGTTCGGGTTCGGTTTAGGATTAGGGTTCTGTTTAGAGTTTGGGTGAGGTTTAGGCTTTGGGTTAGGGTTCCGGTTATGGTTTGGGTTTGGGTTCTGGTTAGGGTTAGGTTTCGGGTTTGGTTTAGGTTTCGGGTACATGTTAGGGTTCAGGTTAGGTTTAGGTTTAGGGCTAGGGTTAGGATTCGGGTTAGGTTTAGGGTTATGTTTAGGGTTAGGGTTAGGGTTGAGTTTAGGGTTAGGATTAGGGTTCTGGTTAGGATTAGGTTTAAGTATAGGGTTAGGGTTAGGGTTCCAGTTCGGGTTTGTGTTAGGGTTAGGGATCGGGTAAGGTTTAGGGTTAGTGTTAAGGTTAGGGTTAGGTTTGTGGTTAGGGTTCGGGTTCGGGTTCAGGTTAGGGTTAGGCTTAGTTTTAGGGTTAGGGTTAGTGTTCAGGTTTGGTTAGGTCACGGTTAGGGTTAGGGTTTGAGTTTGGGTTAGGTTTCGGATTAGGGTTAGGGTTACTCTTAGGATTAGTGTTCGGATCCAGGTTAGGTTTAGGGTTAGGGTTTAGGTTCGGGTTAGGGTTAGGTTTAGTGTTAGGGTTAGGGTTAGGGTTTGGGTTCAGGTTAGGATTATAGTTAGGGTTAGTGTGAGGATTACTGTTAGGTTTGGGGTTAGGGTTAGGGTTAATGTCCGAGTTCAGGTTAGGGTTAGTGTTAGGGTTAGTGTTCGGGTTAGGTTTAGGCTTCGGGTTAGGATTAGGGTTAGTGTTAATGTTAGGGTTAGGGTTAGGGTTAGTGTTAGGATTTGGGTTTGGGTTACGGTTAGGGTTAGTTTTAGGTTTAGGTTAAGTGTTTGATTTACCGTTCGTGTTCGGGTTAGTGTTAGGGTTAGGATTAGGTTTAGGATTAGGGTTAAGGTTAGGGTTAGGGTTACGGTTAGGATTTGGGTTCGGGTTCGAGTTCGGGTTCGGGTTAGGGTTAGGGTTCATGTTATGGTTCGGGTTAGGTTTAGGGTTAGAGTTAGGGTTAGGTTTCGAATTAGGGTTCGGGTTAGGGTTCGGGTTATGGTTATGGTTAGGGTTAGGGTTAGGGTTCGGGTTAGGGTTAGGGTTAGGTTTAGGGTTAGGGTTTGGGTTAGGGTTAGGGTTAGGTTTATGGTTAGTGTTAGGGTTAGTGTTAAGGTTAGATTTAGTGTTAGGATTCGGCTTAGGGTTAGGGTTAGTGTTAGGGTTAGAGTTAGGGTTCGGGATCGGGTTAGGGTTCTGGTTTCAGTTTTTGTTAGGGTTAGTTTTAGGTTTAGCGTTAGTGTTATGTTTCGGTTTCGGGTTCGGATTAGGGTTCGGATAGGTTTAGGGTTCGGGTATGGTTTAGAGTTAGCGGGATCGAGTTACGATTAGGATTAGGGTTAGGGTTAGGGTTAGGGTCTGTGTTAGTGTTAGGGTTCGGATTAGGGTTATGGTTAGGTTTAGGATTAGATTTCGGGTTAGGGTTAGGGTTAGGGCTCAGGTTAGCATTAGGTTTAGGGTTAGTGTTCGGGATAGGGTTAGGTTTAGGGTTAGGGTTAGGGTTAGGGTTTGGGTTCGGGTTAGGATTAGAGTTAGGGTTAGTGTGAGAGTTACTGTTAGGGTTAGGCTTAGCATTAGAGTTAGTGTTAATGTTATGGTTAGGGTTAGGGTTCAGGATCTGATTAAGTTTAGGGTTAGGATTAGGGTTCGGATTAGGGTTAGGGTTAGGGTTAGGATTAGGATTCTGTTTAGGGTTCGGGTTAGGGTTCGTGTTCGGGTTAGGTTTCGGGGTCGGGTTAGGTTTTTGGTAAGTTTTTGGGTTAGCGTTAATGTTAGGGTTCGGGTTTGGGTTTGGGTTAGGGTTCGGATAAGTTTAGGGTTTGGTTAGGATTAGGGTTCGGGTTCCGGTTACGGTTAGGGTTAGCGTTAGGTTTGGGGTTAGTTTTCGGGTTCGGTTAGGTTAGGATTTGGGTTAGGGTTAGGGTTAGGATTAGGGTTCGGGTTAGGGTTAAGGTTAGGGTTAGGGTTCGAGTTAGGGTTAGGTTTCGGGTTAGTGTTTGGATTCGGGTTAAGTTTAGGGTTAGGTTTAGGGTTAGGGTTTGGGTTCGGGTTAGGTTAGGGTTAGAGTTAATTTTAGGCTTAGGGTTAGGTTAGGGTTAGGGTTCGTGCTCGTGTTAGGGTTAGGGTTAGGGTTAGGGTTAGGATCAGGGTTCTGGTTAGGGTTAAGTTTATGGTAAGGGTTAGGGTTAGGTTTATGTTGTGGGATTGGGTTAGGATTAGTGTTATAGTTAGGGTTAGGTTTCGGGATAGGGTTATGGATAGGTTTAGGGTTACGGTTCTGGTTAGGGTTCGGGTTAAGTGTAGGGTTAGGGTTAGGGTTCGGGTTATTGTTTGGGTTAGGGTTAGGCTTCGGATTAACGTTAGGGTTAAGGTTAGGTTTAGGGTTAGGATTACGATTCTGGTTATGTTTAGGGTGAGAGTTAGGATTAGGGTTAGAATTTGGAATCGGGTTAGGTTTAGGGTTAGGTTTAGGGTTAGGGTTAAAGTTATGGTTAGGGTTAGGGTTACGTTTCTGATTATGGTTAGGTTTCGGGTTAGGGTTAGTGTTAGGGATCGGGTTCAGGTTAGGGTTAGGTTTAGGGTTAGGGTTAGTGTTATGGTTATGTTTCGGGTTCGGGTTAGTATTAGAGTTATGGATAGGGTGAGGGTTTCTGTTAGGATTAGGGTTAGCGTTAGGGTTAGAATTCGGGTTTGGTTTCGGTTCTACTTAGGGTTAGTGTTCGGGTTAGAGTTCGGGTTTAGGTTAGGATTAGGGTTAGGGTTAGGTTAAGGGTTCAGGTTCTGGTTAGTTTAGGGTTAGGTTTAGCGTTAGGGTAAGGGTTAGTTTTATGGTTTTGGTTAGGGTTAGAGTTAGTGTTAGGATTATGGTTTGGGTTAGGGTTAGGGTTCGGGTTAGAGTTAGGGTTAGGGTTAGAGTTAAGGTGAGGTTTCGGGTTCGGCTACTTGTTAGGGTTAGTGTTAAGTTTAGGGTTCAGGTTGGGGACCGGGTTAGGGTTCGGGTTAGGGTTAGAGTTAGGTTTAGGGTTAGGGTTAGGGTTCGGGTTAGGGTTCTGGTTAGGGTTATGGTTCTGGTTAGGATTAGGGTTAGGATTAGGGTTCCGGTTAGGGTTAGGGTTAGGGTTAGTGTTCGGGTTAGGGTTAGGTTTAGGGTTAGGTTTAGAGTTAGGGTTGGGGTTAGGGTTGGGTTTCGGGTTAGGATTAGATTTTGGGTTAGGTTGAGAGTTACTGTTAGGGTTAGGTTTAGGGTTCGTGTTAGGGTTAGGTTTAGGTTTAGCGTTCGTGTTATGGTTTGTGTTCATTTTAGTGTTAGGGTTAGGGTTAGAGTTCGGGTTAGGGTTACGGTTAGGGTTAGGGTTCGGCTTAGGGTTCGGTTTAGGGTTAGTGTTTGGGTTAGGGTTTGGGTTAGGGTTAGTTTTAGGGTTAGCATTAGGGTAAGGGTTAGGTTTAGCGTTAGGGTTAGTGTAAGGGTTAGGGTTCGTGTTAGGGTTAGGGTTAGGGTTAGGGTTAGGGTTAGGGTTAGGGTTCGGGTTCGGGTTAGGGTTAGGATTAGGGTTAGTGTATATTTTAGTGTTAAGATTAGGTTTAGGGTTAGGTTTCGGGTTATATTTAGCGTTAGGGGTAGGGTAAGGTTTAGGGTTCGCTTTAGGGTTAGGGTTAGGGTTAGAGTTAGAGTTAGGGTTACGGTTAGGGTTAGCGTTCGGGTTTGCTTTAGGGTTAGGATTAGGGTTACGGTTAGGGTTCAGGTTATGTTTAGGGTTAGGTTTTGGGTTAGGGTTCGGGGTTAGTGTTAGGGTTCGGGTGAGTGTTAGGGTTAGGGTTAGTGTTAGGGTTAGGGTTAATGTTCGGGTTCGGGTTACGGTGAGCGTTCTGGTTACAGTTAGGTTTAGGTTTCGGGTTCGGGTTAGGGTTATGGTTATGTTTAGGTTTCCAGTGAGGGTTAGGGTTAAGGTTAGGGTTAGGGTTAGGGTTAGATTTAGTGTTCAGGTTAGGGTAAGGGTTATGCTTAGGGTTAATATTCGGGTTCAGGTTAGGGGTAGCGTTAGGGTTACGGTTTGTGTTAGGTTTTGGTTTAGGGTTAGGGTTGTGGTTTGTGTTCGGGTTAGGTTTAGGTTTACTGTTCGGGTTAGGGGTAGGGTTAGGGTTCAGATTAGGGTTCGGGGTAGGGTTAGGGTTGTGATTAGAGTTAGGTTAGGGTTAGGGTCTGGTTATGGTTTGGGTTCGGGTTAGGGTTAGGTTTATGGTTAGGTTTAGAGTTGGGTTCTAGTTAGTTTTCGGGTTAGGGTTAGGTTTAGGGTTAGGTTAGGTTAGGGATTCGGGATAGGGTTAGGGTTAGGGTTTGGTTTAGGGTTACGGTTAAGGTTAGGGTTCGTGTTCTGGTTAAGATTAGGTTTAGGTATAATGTTAGGGATAGTGTTCGGGTTAGGGTTACTGTTAGGCTTAGGTTAGGGTTAGGTTTACGGTTAGTGTTAGGGTTCATGTTAGGTTTCGTGTTTAGGGTTAGGGTTGAGTTAGATTAGGCTTCTGGTTAGGGTTCCTGTTAGGGTTAGTGTTCGGGTTCGGATTCGGGTTAGGGTTAGTTTTAGATTTAGCGTTATGGTTACGGTTCGGGTTTGGTTCGGGTTCGGGTTAGGGTTAGGGTTAGGATTAGGGTTCGGGTTATGGTTACGGATCGGGTTAGTGTTTTGGTTAGGGTTGCGTTAGTGTTAGGGTTAGGGTTAGGATTAGGGTTAGGGTTAGTTTTAGGGTTCATTGTAGGTTTAGGGTTTGGATTAGTTTTAGGGTTCGGGTTAGGGTTCGGTTTATAGTTTAGGGTTAGGTTCGTGTTCGGGGTTAGGTTTAGGGTTAGGTGTTAAGGTTTGGGTTCGGCTTAGGGTTAGGGTTCCGGTTAGGGTTAGGTTTAGGGTTAGTGTTAGGTTTCCGTTTTGGGTTAGGGTTCGTGTTAGGGTTCCAGTTAGGGTAAGGTTAGGGTTAGGTTTCGGGTTCCAGTAAGGGTTTGTGTTACGGTTAGGGTTAGGCTTAGTGTTCGGGTTAGGGTTAGGTTTTGGGTTCGGTTTAGGGTTAGGGTTAGCGTTAGGGTTCTGTTTAGGGTTAGGGTTAGGGTTAGGCTTATGAATACGGTTAGGGTTCGGGTTTGGGTTAGCGTTAAGGTTAGGGTTCGGGTTCTGTTTTGGGTTATGGTTATTGTTAGGGTTAGGTTTCGAGTTATAGTTTGGTTTCGGGTTAAGGTTAGGGTTAGGGTTATGGTTCGGGTTAGGGTTCGGATTAGGGTTAGGGTTTGGGTTAGTGTTAGGGTTGGAGTTTGGGTTAGGTTTAGGGTTCGGGTTTCGGTTGGGGTTAGTGTTAGGGTTAAGGTTAGGGTTAGGGTTCAGGTTCATGTAAGGATTAGAGTTAGTGTTAGGGTCTGGCTTACTTTTAGGATTAGGGTTAGGGTTCCGGTTAGGGTTAGGTTTAGGTTTCGGCTTTGGGTTAGGGTTCATGTTAGGGTTCCAGTTAGGGTAAGGTTAGGGTTAGGTTTCGGGTCCCGGTAAGGGTTTGGGTTAGGGTTTTGGTTAGGGTTAGTGTTCGGGTTAGTGTTAGGGTTCGGGTTCGGGTTAGTTTTAGGGGTAGTTTTAGGGTGATGGTTCGGATTCGGGTTAGGTTTAGGGTTAGGGTTAGGGGTAGCGTTCGGGTTCGGGTTAGGGTTAGGGTTAGGGTTAGGGTTATGGTTAGGTTTAGGGTTTGCTTGAGGATTAGGTTTATAGTTAGTATTAGGGTTCGGGTTCGTGTTATGGTTAGGTTAAATTTTAGTTTAGGTTTAGGGAGATGGTTCGGATTCAGGTTAGGTTTAGGGTTAGGGTTAGTGTTAGGTTTAAGGTTAGGGTTCGGGTTGGGTTAGGTTGAGGGTTAGGGTTAGGGTTACGGTTAGAATCGGGTTCGGGTTCGGGTTCGGGTTAGGGTTAGTGTTAAGGTTAGGGTTAGGGTTAGGGTTAGTGTTAGGGTTAGTTTAAGGTTTAGGCTTTGGTTTAGGGTTAGGGTGAGGCTTCAGGTTAGGGTTCGGCTTCGGGTTAGGGTTAGGGTTAGGGTTAGAGTTAGGGTTAGGGTTAGGGTTAGGGTTACGGTCCGGGATAGGTTTAGGGTTAGGTTTAGGGTTAGTGTTCAGGTTCCGGTTAGGATTACGGTTATGGTTAGGGTTCGGGTTAGGGTTAGAGTTAGGATTCAGGTTGGGGTTCGGGTTAGGGTTCCTGTTAGTGTTTGGTTTAGGGTTCGGGTTAGGGTTAGAGTTCGGATTCGGGTTAGCTTTAGGGTTAGGGTTAGGGTTAGTGTTCGTGTTCGGGTTAAGATTAAGGTTAGGGTTAGGGTTCGTGTTTGGGTTAGGGTTAGGGTTACTGTTTTAGTTAGGATACGTGTTCGGGTAAGGGTTAGCATTAGGATTCAGGTTGGGGTTAGGGTTCGCATTCGGATTAGGTTTAGGGTTAGGTTTAGGGTTAGGGTTTTGTTTCGGGTTAGGGTTAGGGTTCGGGTTCCGGTTAGGGTTAGGTTTAGGGTTAGGTTTAGGGTTTGGGTTAGGGGTAGGGTTCGGTTTCTTGTTAGGGTCAGGGTTAGGGTTAGTGTTAGGTTTAGGGTTAGGGTTAGCATTAGGGTTAGGGTTCGGGTAAGGTTTAGGGTTAGGGTTAAGTTTCGGGTTAGGGTTACAGTTAGGGTTAGGTTTAGGTTTAGGGTTAGGGGTTAGGGTTAGGTTTAGGGTTATGGCTAGGTTTAAGGTTCGGGTTATGGTTAGGTTTAGGTTTCGGGTTCTGGTTCAGTTTAGGGTTAGGGTTAGGGTTCGGGTGTGGGTTCGGGTTCGGGTTAGGGTTAGGGTTTGGTTCGATTTAGGGTTAGGGTTAGGCTTCAGGTTTAGGGTTCAGTTTAGCATTAGGGTTCGGGTTAGGTTTAGGGTTCGGATTCGGATTACGTTTAGGGTTAGTGTAATGTTCGGGTTCGGGTTCGGGTTCGGGTTAAGGTTAGCGTTTGGTTCGATTTAGGGTTAGGGTTAGGCTTCAGGTTTAGGGTTCGGTTTAGCGTTAGGGTTCATGTTAGGGTTATCGTTCGGGATAGGTTTAGGTTTAGGGTTAGGGTTAGGGTTAGTGTTCGGCTTCGGGTTAGGGTTAGGTTTAGGGTAAGGGTTAGGGTTCGGATTCGTTTTTGGGTTAGTTTTAGTGTTAGGGTTAGGGTTAGTGTTAGGGTTCTGGTTCGGGTTCGTATTAGGGTTAGGGTTGTGGTTTGGGTTAGGGTTAGAGTTAGCGTCGGGGTTAGGATTATGGTTAGGTTTAGGTTTCAGGTTCGGGTTAGTGTTCGGGTTAGGGTTAGGGTTAGTGTTATGGTTAGTGTTAGTTATGGGGTTATAGTTAGAGTTAGGTTTAGGGTTCAATTTCGGGTTCGCTTTAGGGTTAGGTTTAGGGTTAGGGTTAGAGTTAGGTTTATGTTCGTGTTAGGATTAGGGTTAGGATTAGGATTAGGGTTATGGTTAGGTTTAGAGGTAGGTTTAGGTTTTGGATTAGGGTTCGGTTAGGGTTAGGGTTCAGGTTCGGATTAGGGTTAGGTTTAGGATTAGGGTTAGGGTTAGGGTTAGGGTTAGGGTTAAGGTTCGGGTTAGGATTAGGGTTATTGTTAATGTTAGGGTTATGGTTAGAATTTGGGTTAGGGTTCGGGTTCGGGTTCGGTTAGGTTTAGGATTAGGATTAGTGTTTGGGTTCGGGTTCGGTTTAGGTTTTGGGTTTGGGTTAAGGTTAGCGTTATGGTTCGGGTTAGGGTTAGGGTTCGGGTTAGGGTTAGGGTTAGCGTTAGGGTTATGGTTAGGTTTCGGCTTCTGGTTAGGTTTAGGTTTAGGGTTAGGGTTAGGGTTACGGTTAGGGTAGAGTTTCGGGTTAGGTTTAGTGTTATGGTTAGTGATAGGGTTAGGGTTAGGGTTAAGGTTAGGGTTAGGGTTTAGTTTAGTGTTATGGTTCGGATTAGGATTAGTGTTAGTGTTAGGGTTAGGGTTAGGGTTAGGGTTATGGTTTGGGTTCGGGTTAGGTTTGGATTAGTTTTAGGGTTAGTGTTAGAGTTAGGGTTCGTTTTCGTGTTCGGGTTAAGGTTAGGGTTTAGGTTAGGTTTAGGGTTAGGGTTAGGGTGAGGGTTCGTGTTTGAGTTAGGTTTAGGGTTCGGGTTCGGGTTAGGGTTAGGTTTAGGCTTAGGGTTAGGGATAGTGTTAGTTAGGGTTAGTGTTAGGGTTGGTTTCGGGTTCGGGTTCGGGTTAGGGTTAGTGTTAGGTTTCAGGTTAGGCTTTGGGTACATGTTACGATTCGGGTTCGGGTCTGGGTTAATGTTAGGGTTTTGGTTAGAGTTAGAGTTAAGGTTAGGGTTAGCATTCGGGTTATGGTTATGGTTATGGTTATGGTTAGGGTTAGGGTTCGGGTTAGTTTTAGGTTTAGGTTTAGGGTTAGGGTTAGGGTTAGGGTTGCTGTTAAGGTTAGATTTAGCGTTAGTGTTCTGCTTAGGGTTAGGGTTTTTGTTAGGGTTAGGGTTAGGGTTAGGGTACGGGTTCGGGTTAGGATTCGGGTTCTGTTTAGAGATCGGGTTAGGGTCAGGGTTAGGGTTCGGGTTCGGGTTCGGGTTAGGGTTCGGGTTAGGATTTGTGTTAGGATTTGTGTTAGGGTTCGGGTTTTTGTTTGGATTTGGGTTTGGTTTAGGGTTCGGGTTCAACTTAGGGTTAGGGTTAGGGTTAGATTTAGGGTTAGTGTTAGTGTTACTGCTAAGGTTAGATTTAGCGTTAGGATTTTGCTTAGGGTTAGTGTTAGGGTTAGAGTTAGGGTTCGGGATCGGGATCTGTTTAGAGTTCGGGTTAGGGTTAGGTTTAGGGTTCGGGTTCCGGTTCAAGTTAGGGTTAGGGTTAGGTTTAGGGTTAGTGTTCGGGTTCTGTTAGGTTAGGCTTAGGGTTAGGTTTTGGGTTAGGGTTTTTGGGTTCGGGATCCGGTTACGATTAGGATTAAGGTTAGTGTTAGGGTTCTGATTAGGGTTCGGGTTAGGGTTAGGGTTAGGGTTAGGGTTCGGGTAAGGGTTAGGGTTAGCGTTGGGGTTAGTTTTAGGGTTAGGGTTGGGGTAGGGTTCCGGTTAGGTTTAGGTTTAGGGTTAGTGTTCGGGATAGGGTTAGGTTTAGGGTTAGGATTAGGGTTAGGGTTTGGGTTCGGGTGAGGATTAGAGTTCGTGTTAGTGTGAGAGGTACTGTTCGGCTTAGGGTTAGGGTTAGGGTTAGCGTTAAAGTTATGTTTAGGGTTAGGGTTCGGGATTGGATTAGGTTTCGGTTTAGGGTTAGGGTTAGGGTTCGGATTAGGGTTAGGGTTAGGTTTAGGATTAGGGTTCTGTTTAGGGTTAGGGTTAGGTTTAGGGTTTGGGTTAGAGTTTGGGTTATGGTTTGGGTTCGGGTTAGGGTTAGGTTTAAGGTTAGGGTTCGGTTTAGTGTTTGCGTTCATGTTAGGGTTCGGGTTAGGGTTAGGGTTAGGTTTAGGGTTCGGGTTCCGGATAGTTCTATTGTTAGGGTAATGGTTATGGTTAGGGTTAGGGTTAAGGTTACGGTAAGTATTAGGGTTCTGGTTAGCGTTAGGGTTAGGGTTAGGGTAAGAGTTCAGGTTAAGGTTAGGGTTAGGGTTAGGGATAGGTTTCGGGTAAGGGTTAGGGTTAGCGTTAGGGTTAGTTTTAGGGTTAGGTTTAGGGTTAGGGTTCGTGTTTGGGTTATGTTTCGAGGTCGGGTTAGGGTTTGGGTTAGTTTTAGGGTTAGCGTTAGTGTTAGGGTTCGGGTTCGGGTACGGGTTAGGGTTCAGATAAGTTTAGGGTTAGGGTTAGGATTAGGGTTCGGGTTCCAGTTAGGGTTAGGGTTAGGGTTAGGTTTAGGGTTAGTGTTCGGGTTCAGTTAGGTTAGGGTTTGGGTTAGGGTTAGGGTTTGCATTAGGGTTAGGATTAGGGTTAAGATTAGGGTTCGGGTTAGGTTTAGGGTTACGGTTAGGGTTTGGGTTAGGGTTAGGGTTAGGGTTTGGGTTCGCGTTAGGTTTAGGGTTATGGTTAGGGTTCAGGTTCGGGTTAGGGTTAGGGTTCGGGTTAGGGTTCTGGTTAGGGATAGAGTTCGTATATTAGATTTGGGGTTAGGGTTAGGGTCCGGGTTACGGTTTGGGTTCTGGTTAGGTTTAGGTTTAGGATTCGAGTTAGGGTTAGGGTTCGGGTTAGGGTTTGGGTTAGAGTTAGGGTTAGCGTTAGGATTAGGGTAGGGTTAGGGTTCGTGTTCATGTTTGTGTTAGGGTTAGGGTTAGGGTTAGGGTTAGGATTAGGGTTCTGGTTAGGGTTAGGTTTATTGTTAGGGTTAGGGCTAGGTTTAGGTTTCGGGATCTGGTTAGGTTTTGGGTTATAGTTAGGGTTAGGGTTCGGGATAGGTTTAGGTTTAGGATTACGATTCTGGTTACTGTTGGGGTTAAGGGTAGGGTTAGGGTTGGGGTTCGGGTTTTTGTTTGTGTTAGGGTTAGGCTTCGGATTAGAGTTAGGGTTAAGGTTAGGTTTATGGTTAGGATTACGGTTCTGGTTAGGGTTGGGGTTAAGGGCAGGGTTAGGGTTGGGTTTCTGGTTTCTGTTTGTGTTAGGGTTAGGCTTTGGATTAGAGTTAGGGTTAAGGTTAGGGTTAGGGTTAGGATTACGGTTCTGGTTAGGGTTAGGGTGAGAGTTAGGGTTAGGGTTAGAATTCGGGATCGGGTTAGGTTCAGGGTTAGGTTTAGGGTTAGGGTACAAGTTAGGGTTAGGGTTAGGGTTAGGGTTAGGTCTCTGGTTATGGTTAGGTTTAGGGTTAGGGTTAGTATTAGGGATCGGGTTCAGGTTAGGGTTAGGGTTAGGGTTATGTTTCGGGTTCGGGTTAGGATTAGAGTTATGGTTAGGGTGAGGGTTACTGTTAGGATTAGGGTTAGCGTTAGGGTTAGAATTCGGGTTAGGGTTCGGTTCTGGTTAGGGTTAGGGTTCAGGTTAGGGTTCGGATTTGGGTTAGGATTAGGGTTAGGGTTAGGTTAAGGGTTCGGGTTCTGGTTAGTTTAGGGTTAGGGTTAGAATTATGGTTTTGATTAGGGTTAGAGATAGTGTTAGGATTAGGGTTTGGGTTAGGGTTAGGGTTCATATTAGGATAAGGGTTCATGTTAGGGTTATGGTTAGGGTTAGGGTTAGGGTTAGGGTTAGGGTTCGGGTTAGAGTTAGGGTTAGGTTTACAATTAAGATTAGGGTTCAGGTGCGGATACTGTTTAGGGTTAGGGTTAAGTTTAGGGTTCAGGTTGGGGACCGGGTTAGGGTTAGGGTTAGGTTTAGATTTAGGGTTGGGGTTAGGGTTCGGGTTCGGGTTAGGATTAGATTTTGGGTTAGGGTGAGGGTTACTGTTAGGGTTAGGTTTAGGGTTCGTGTTATGGTTAGGGTTAGGTTTAGTGTTTGGGTTATGGTTTGTGTTCGTTTTAGGGTTAGGGTTAGGGTTAGAGTTCGGGTTAGGGTTAGTGTTAGGGTTCGGCTTAGGGTTCAGTTTAGGGTTAGTGTTCGGTTTAGGGTTTAGGTTAGGGTTAGTTTTAGGGTTAGCGTTAGGGTAAGGGTTTGGGTTAGGGTTCGGGTTAGGGTAAGGTTTAGGGTTCGTGTTGGGGTTAGGTTTATTTTTAGAGTTAGGTTTAGGGTTAGGCTTAGGTTTAGGGATAGCGTTTCTTTTAGGGTTAGCGTTAGGGTTAGGGTTCGCGTTCGGGTTAGGGTTAGGGTTAGGTTTAGGGTAAGGGTTAGGGTTTCTGTTCCGGTTAGGGCTAGGTTTAGGCATAGGGTTAGGGTTTGGGTTAGAGTTAGGTTTCCGATTAGTCTTCGGGATCATGTTATGGTTCGGTTTAGGGTTAGGGTTAGCGTTAGTGTTATGGTTAGTGTTAAGGTTAGGTTTAGGGTTAGGTGTCGGGTTAGATTTAGGGTTAGGTTTAGGGTAAGTTTTAGGGTTCGCTTTAGGATTAGGGTTAGGGTTAGGGCTAGAGTTAAGGTTACGGTTAGGGTTAGCGTTCGGGTTAGCTTTAGGGTTAGGATTAGTGTTATGGTTAGGTTTCGGGTTATGGTTAGGGTTAGGTTTTGGGTTAGGGTTAGGGTTATCGTTAGTTTTTTGGGTTAGTGTTAGGGTTAGGGTTAGTGTTAGGGTTATGGTTAATGTTTGGGTTAGGTTTACGGTGAGCGTTAGGGTTACGGTTAGGTTTCGGGTTCGGGTTCGGGTTAGGGTTAGGGTTATGGTTAAGGTTCCGGTGAGGGTTAGGGTTAAGGTTAGGGTTAGAGTTAGGGTTAGGGTTAGGGTTCGGGTTAGGGTAAGTGTTATGGTTAGGGTTAATATTCGGGTTCAGGTTAGGGTTAGCGTTAGGGTTACGGTTTGGGTTAGGGTTAGGTTTAGGGTTAGGGTTGTTGTTTGGGTTCTGGTTAGGTTTAGGTTTACAGTTCGGGTTAGGGTTAGGGTTAGGGTTCAGATTAGGGTTCAGTGTAGGGTTAGGGTTGTGATTAGAGTTAGGGTTAAGTTTAGGGTTCTGGTTATCATTTGGGTTTGGGTAAGGGTTAGGGTTATGGTTAAGTTTACAGTTCGGGTTCCAGTTAGTTTTCGGGTTAGGTTTAGTGTTAGGGTTAGGGTGAGGGTTAGGTTTGGGATTCGGGATAGGGTTCGGTTTCGGGTTAGGTTTAGATTTACGGTTAGGGTTAGGGTTCGTGTTCGGGTTAGGGTTAGGGTTAGGTATAGGGTTAGTGTTAGTGTTCGTGTTAAGGTTAGGGTTAGGCTTAGGGTTAGGGTTCGGGTTCGGCTTAGGGTTAGGGTTAGGTTTATTGTTAGGTGTAGGGTTCATGTTAGGTATCGTGTTAGGGTTAGGGTTTGAGTTAGGTTTAGGGTTCGGGTTAGGGTTCGGGTTAGGTTTAGTGTTCAGGTTCGGATTCGGGTTAGGGTTAGTTTTAGATTTAGCATTATGGTTAGGGTTCGGGTTCGGGTTCGGGTTCGGGTTCGGGTTAGGGTTAGGGTTAGGATTAGGGTTCGGATTAGGGTTCGGGTTAAGGTTATGGATTGGTTTAGGGTTTTGGTTAGGGTTTCGTTAGTGTTAGGGTTAGGGTTAGGATTAGGGTTAGGTTTAGTGTTAGGGTTCATGTTAGGGTTAGGATGAGTTTTAGGGTTCAGGTTAGGGTTCGTTTTATAGTTAGGGTTACGGTTCGTGTTCGGGTTAGTGTTAGGGTTAGTGTTAAGGTTTGGGTTCAGCTTAGGGTTAGGGTTCGGGTTCGGTTTAGGGTTAGGGTTAGGGTTAGGTTTCGGTTTTGGGTTAGGGTTCATGTTAGGGTTCCAGTTAGGGTAAGGTTAGGGTTAGGTTTCGGGTTCCGGTAAGGGTTTGGGTTAGCGTTTTGGTTAGGGTTAGTGTTCAGGATAGGGTTAGGGTTTGGGTTCGGGTTAGGGTTAGGGTTAGCTTTAGGGTTCGGTTTAGGGTTAGGGTTAGGTTTAGGGTTAGGGTTAGGGTTAGGGTTAGGCTTATGATTAGGGTTAGGGTTCGGGTTTGGGTTAGCGTTAAGGTTAGGGTTCGGTTTCTGTTTTGGGTTACGGTTACGGTTAGGTTTAGGTTTCGAGTTATGGTTTGGTTTCGGGTTAAGTGAGGGTTAGGGTTAGGTTTCGGGTAAGGGTTCGGATTAGGGTTAGGGTTAGGGTTGGAGTTTGGGTTAGGTTTATGGTTTGGGTTCCGGTTGGGGTTCGTGTTAGAGTTAGGGTTAGGGTTAGGTTTCGGGTTCAGGTAAGGATTATTGTTAGGGTTAGGGTTTGGGTTACTGTTAGGGTTAGTGTTAGGTTTAGAGTTAGGGTTAGGTTTAGGGGTTCGGGTTTGGTTTAGGGATGGGTTCGGGTTAGGGTTAGGGTTAGGCTTCGGGTTAGAATTAGGGTTCGGATTCGGGTTATGTTTAGGGTTATGGTTAGGGTGAGGGTTCGGGTTCCAGTTAGTGTTCGGGTTAGGGTTAGTGTTAGGGTTCGGGTTAGGGTTTGGTTTAGGTTTAGGTTTAGGGTTAGGGTTAGAGTTAGGTTTTATGGTTCAGGTTAGGATTAAGGTTAGGATTATTGTTAGCCTAGGGTTATGGTTCAGGTTTGGGTTAGGTTTAGGGTTATTGTTAGGGTTTGGGTTAGAGTTAGGGTTTGTGTTCGGGTTAGGGTTAGGTTTCGGTTTCGGGCTAGGGTTATGTTTAGGGTTAGCGTTAAGTTTAGGATCGGGTTCGGGTTAGGGTTAGGGTTAGGGTAAGTATTAGGATTTAGGATTGGGTTAGGATTAGGGTTGGGGTTTGGGTTAGCGTTAGGGTTAGTGTCAATGTTAGGGTTATGGTTAGGGTTAGGATTAGGGTTCAGTTTCTGGTAAGCTTTAGGTTTTATAGTTAGGGTTAGGGTTAGGGTTAGGGTTCGGATTTGGTTTAGGATTAGGGTTCGGGTTAGTGTTAGCGTTAGGTTTCTAGTTAGGGTTAGGGTTCGGATTCGGGTAGTTTTAGGTTTAGATTTAGGGTGATGGTTCGGTTTCGGGTTAGGTTTAGGGTTAGGGTTAGGGGTAGGGTTCGGGTTCGGGTTAGGGTTAGGGTTAGGGTTATGGTTACGGTTAGTGTTTGCTTTAGGATTAAGTTTATGGTTAGGATTAGGGTTCGGGTTCGGGTTATGGTTAGGTTAAAGTTTAGTGTTCCGTTTAGGGTAAGGGTTAGGTTTATTGTTAAGGTTAGGGTTAGGGTTAGGGTTCGGGATAGGGTTAGTGTTAGGGTTCGGGTTAGGTTTAGGGTTCGGATTCGGGTGAGGTTTATGGTTTGGGTTAGCGGTAGGGTTCGGTTTCGGGTTAGGGTTATGGTTAGGGTTAGTGTTAGGTTTAAGGTTAGGTTTAGCGTTAGGGTTAGGTTTCGGGTTCGGGTTAGCGATAGGGTTAGTGTTAGGTTTAGGGTTTGGGTAGGGTCGGATTTAGGGTTAGGTTTCGGGTTCGGGTTAGGGTTAGTGTTAGGGTTAGGCTTAGGGTTAGGGTTAGTGTTCGAGTTAGGGTTAGGTTTTGGGTTCGGTTTAGGGTTAGGTTTAGGGTTAGGGTTAGGGTTAGTGTTAGGGTTAAGGTTCCAGTTCAGGTTAGGGTTAGGGTTAGACTTAAGGTTAGGGTTCGGGTTCATGTTAGGGTTTGATTTAGTTTTAGGGTTAGATTTAGGGGTAGCTTCGGGTTAGGGTTCGGGTTAGGGTTCGGGTTAGGGTTAAGGTCAGGGTTAGTTTTAGAGTTAGTGTTAGGGTTAGTGTTTGGGTTCGGGTTCGGGTTAGGTTTATGGTTAGAGTTAGGGTTAGGGTTAGAGTTAGGGTTCGGGTTAGGTTAGGGTTAGGGTTAGGTTTAGGGTTCGTGTTAGGGTTAGGGTTAGTTTTAGGTTTATGATTAGGGTTAGGTTATGGTTAGGGTTCGGGTTCGAGTTCGGATTAGGATTAGGATTAGGGTTAGGGTTAGGGTTCGGGTTACCGATAGGGTTAGTGTTAGGGTTAGGGTTTGGTTAGGGTTAGGGTTAGGGTTAGGGTTATGGTACGGATTAGTGTTCAGGTTAGAATTAGGGTTCGGGTTAGGATTAGGATTAGTGTCAATGTTAGGGTTATGGTTAGGGTTAGGGTTAGGGTTAGGGTTAGGATTTTGATTAGGATTCGGGTTCGGGTTATGGTTAGGTTTAGGATTAGGTTTAGGGTTAGGGTTAGGGTTAGGGTTAAGTTTCGTGTTAGGTTTAGGGTTAGGGTTAGGTTTAGGTTTCGGGTTTGGTTTAGGGATAGGGTTTGGTTTAGGGTTAGGGTTAGTATTCGAGTTAGGATTAGGGTTCGGATTCGGGTTACGTTTAGCGTTAGGGTTAGGGTGAGAGTTCGGGTTCGGGTTAGGGTTCGGTTTAGGGTGAGTGTTATGATTAGGGTTATGGTTATGATTAGGGTTCTGGTTAGGGTTAGGGTTAGTTTAAGTATAGGCTTCGGTTTAGGGTTAGGGTTAGGGTTAGGGTTAGGGTTAGGGTTTGGTTTAGGGTTAGGGTTAAGGTTCGGGTACAGGTTAGGTTTAGCGTTATGGTTAGGGTTAGGTTTAGGGTTCGGATTAGGGTTAGTGTTCAGGTTCGGGTTAGGTTTACGGTTAGTGTTATGGTTCGGGTTGGGGTTAGGATTAGGATTCAGGTTCGGGTTCGGTTTAGGGTTCGTGTTAGTGTTTGGTTTAGGGTTCGGGATAGGGTTAGGAATCGAATTCGGGTTAGCTTTAACGTTAGGTTTAGGGCTAGGGTTTGGGTTCGGGTTCGGGTTAAGATTAGAGTTAGGGTTAGGGTTCGGATTTGGGTTACAGTTAGGTTTACGGTTAGAGTTAGGATTCGTGTTCGGGTAAGGGTTAGGGTTAGGATTCAGGTTAGGGTTAGGGTTTGGATTCCGGTTAGGTTTAGGGTTAGGGTTAGGGTAAGGGTTTTGGTTCGGGTTTGGGTTAGGGTTCGGGTTAGGGTTAGTGTTCAGATTCGGATTAGCTTTAGGGTTAGGGTTAGGGTTCGGGGATCGGGTTCGTGTTAAGTTTAGCGTTAGGGTTAGCGTTCGGGTTCAGGTTAGTTTTAGGGTTCGGATTAGGGTTAGATTTAGGGTTAGGGTTAGTGTTTGGTTTACGGTTCGGGTTATGGTTAGGGTTCGGATTCGGGTTAGCTTTAGGGTTAGGGTTAGGGCTAGGGTTCGGGTTCGGGTTCGGGTTAAGTTTAGCGTTAAGTTTAGGGTTCGGGTTCTGTGTAGGATTAGTGTTCAGGTTAGGGTTAGTTTTAGGGTTAGGGTTATGGTTAGTGTTCGGGTTCCGGTTAGGGTTAGGGTTAGGTTTAGGGTTAGGGTTAGGGTTAGGGTTAGGGTTCGGGTTCATGTTAGGGTTACGGTTCGGGTTCGGTTTAGGGTTTGAGTTAGCGTCAGGAGTAGGATTATGGTTAGGTTTAGGGTTCAGGTTTGGGTTAGTGTTCGGGTTAGGGTTAGGGTTAGTGTTATGGATAGAGTTAATTTTGGTCTTAGGGTTAGGTTTAGGTTTAGGTTTCAGGTTCGGGTTTGGTTTAGGGTTAGGGTTAGGGTTAGGGTTACAGTTAGAGTTCGTGTTCAGGTTAGGGTTAGGGTTAGGATTAGGTTTAGGATTAGGGTTAGTTTTAGGGTTAGGTTTAGGATTAGGTTTCGAGTTTGGGTTAGAGTTAGGTATAGAGTTAGGTTTAGGGTTAGGGTTAGGTTTCGGGTTAGGGTTAGGGTTCAATTTATGGTTCGCGTTAGGGTTAGGGTTAGAGTTAGGATTAGTGTTCGGGTTCACGTTCGGGTTAGGGTTCGGTTTAGGGTTAGGGTCAGCGTTAGGGTTAGGGTTCGGGTTAGGATTACGGTTAGTGTTAATGTTAAGGTTAGGTTTAGGGTTCGGGTTAGGGTTCGGGTTCGGGTTCGGTTTAGGGTTAGGATTAGGGTTAGTGTTAGGGTTCGGGTTCGGCTTAGGTTTCGGGTTTGGGTTAGGGTAGCGTTACTGTTGGAGTTAGGGTTAGGGTTCGGGTTAGGGTTCGGGTTAGTTTAAGGTTTAGGCTTCGGTTTAGGGTTAGGGTTAGGATTCAGGTTAGGGTTAGGCTTCGGGTTAGGGTTAGGGTTAGTGTTAGGTTTAGGGTTAGTATTCAGCTTCGGATTAGGATTACGGTTATGGTTAGGGTTCGGGTTAGGTTTAGGGTTAGGATTCAGGTTCGGGTTCGGGTTAGTGTTCGTATTAGCGTTTGGTTTAGGGTTCGGGTTAGGGTTAGGTTTCAGATTCGGGTTAGCTTTAGGATTAGGGTTACGGTTAGGGTTCGGGTTCGGGTTGAGATTAAGGTTAGGGTTAGGGTTCGGGTTTGGGTTAGGCTTAGGGTTACTTTTAGAGTTAGGGTTCTTGTTCGGAAAGAGTTAGGGTTAGGATTCAGGTTAGGGTTAGGGTTCGGATTCGAGTTAGGTTTAGGTTTAGGGTTAGGGTAAGGGTTTTGGTTCAGGTTAGGGTTACTGTTCGGGTTCCGGTTAGGGTTAGGTTTAGGGTTAGTTTTAGGATTTGGGTTAGGGGTAGGGTTCAGTTTCGGTTTAGGGTAGGGTTAGGGTTAGTGTTAGGCTAAGAGTTAGGGTTAGCGGTAGGGTTAGGGTTATGGTTAGGGTTGGGTTTAGGTTTAGGGTTAGGGGTTAGGGTTAGGGTTAAGGTTAGGGCTAGGGTTAAGGTTCGGGTAATGGTTAGGGTGAGGTTCGGGTTCTGGTTCAGTTTAGGGTTAGGGTTAGGGTTCGGGTTCGGGTTCGGGTTAGGGTTAGGCTTTGGTTCGATTTAGGGTTAGGGTTAGTCTTCAGGTTTAGGGTTCCGTTTATGGTTAGGGTTCGGGTTAGGGTTAGGGTTAGGGTTCGGTTTAGGGTTAGGGTTCTGATTCGGATTAGGTTTAGGGTTAGTGTTAGGGTTCGGGTTCGGGTTCGGGTTACGGTTAGCGTTAGGTTTAGGGTTCGGGTTCAGGTTAGGGTTAAGGTTAGTGTTAGGTTTAGGGTTCGGGTTCAGGTTAGGTTTAGGGTTCGGGATAGGTTTAGGTTTAGGTTTAGGGTTAGGGTTAGGGTTAGGGTTCGTGTTCGGGTTCGGGTTCCAGTTAGGGTTAGGCTTTGGTTCGATTTAGGGTTAGGGTTAGGCTTCAGGTTTAGGGTTCGGTTTACGGTTAGGGTTCGGGTTAGGGTTAGGGTTAGGGTTTGTTTTAGGGTTAGGGTTCGGATTCGGATTAGGTTTAGGGTTAGTGTTACGGTTTTGCGTTCGGGTTCGGGTTCGGGTTACGGTTAGCGTTAGGTTTAGGGTTCGGGATAGGTTTAGGTTTAGGGTTAGGGGTAGGGTTAGTGTTTGGGTTCGGGTCAGGGTTCGGGTTAGGGTTAGGTTTAGGATAAGCGTTAAGTTTCGGATTCGGGTTCGGATTAGTTTTAGTGTTAGGGTTAGGGTTAGGGTTAGGGTTATGGTTCGGGTTCATATTAGGGTTAGGGTTAGGGTTCGGGTTAGGATTAGAGTTAGCGTCGGGGTTAGGATTATGGTTAGGTTTAAAGCTCAGGTTCGGTTAGTGTTCGGGTTAGGGTTAGGATTAGTGTTATGGTTAGAGTTAGATTTGGGGTTAGGGTTAGGGTTAGAGTTAGGGTTCGTGTTCCGGTTAGGGTTAGGGTTAGGATTAGGTTTAGGGTTAGGGTTAGGTTTAGGGTTAGGTTTAGAGTGAGGTTTCGAGTTTGCGTTAGAGTTAGTTTTAGAGTTAGGTTTAGGGTTAGGGTTAGGTTTCGGGTTAGGATTAGGGTTAGGTTTCGGGTTAGGGTTCGGGTTCATGTTAGGGTTCATGTTAGGGTTCCGGTTAGGGTTAGGGTTCGGGTTATGGTTAGGGTTCGGATTCGAATTAGGTTTAGAGTTAGTGTTAGGGTTCGGGTTCAGGTTCGGGTTAAGGTTAGCGTTAGGGTTAGGGATCGGGTTCAGGTTAGGGTTAGGGTTCGGGATAGGTTTACGTTTAGGGTTAGTGTTAGGGTTAGTGTTCGGCTTCGGGTTAGGGTTAGGTTTAGGCTAAGGGTTAGGGTTCGGATTCGGGTTAGGGTTAGTTTTAGTGTTAGGGTTAGGGTTAGTGTTAGGGTTAGGGTTCGGGTTCGTGTTATGGTTAGGGTTAGGGTTCGGGTTAGGGTTAGAGTTAGCGTCGGGGTTAGGATTATCGTTAGTTTAGGGTTCCGGTTCGGGTTAGTGTTCGTGTTAGGGTTAGGATTAGTGTTATGGTTAGAGTTAGTTTTGGAGTTAGGGTCAGAGTTAGGTTTAGGGTTCAGTTTCGGGTTCGGTTTAGAGTTAGGGTTAGAGTTAGGGTTAGGATTAGGTTTAGGGTTAGGTTTAGGTTTAGGGTTAGGGTTAGAGTTAAGATTCGAGTTCGGGTTAGAGTTAGTTTTAGAGTTAGGTTTTGGGTTAGGGTTAGGTTTCGGGTTAGGATTAGGGTTAGGTTTCGGGATAGGGTTCGGGTTCATGTTAGGTTTCACGTTAGGGTTAGGGTTAGAGTTAGTGTTAGGATTCGGGTTCGGGTTAGGTTTCGGGTTTGGGTTAGGGTGAGCATTATTGTTCGGGTTAGGGTTAGGGTTCAGGTTAGTGTTAGGTTTAGCGTTAGGGTTATGGTTAGGGTTCTGGTTCGGGTTAAGGTTAGGGTTAGGGTTAGGGTTATGTTTAGGGTTCGGGTTAGGGTTAGGGCTAGGGTTTGGGTACGCATTAGGTTTAGGGTTAGTGTTCGGTTAGGTTTCTGGTTCGGGTTAGGTTTAGGGTTCGGGTTACTGTTAGTGTTAGGTTTAGGGTTAGCGTTAGCGTTAGGGTTAGGATTTTGTGTTCGGGTTAGGGTTAGGTTTAGGGGTTAGGGTTAGGGTTAGGGTTAGATTTAGGGTTCGTGTTCGGGTTAGTTTTACGGTTAGGATTAGGGTTAGGGTTAGGGTTAGGTTTAGGGTTCGGGTTCGGGTTAGTGTTAGTGTTCGTTTTCGGGTTAGGGTTAGAGTTAGGGATAGGGTTAGGTTTAGCGTTAGGATTACGTTTAGTGATAATGTTAGGGTTAGGGTTAGGGTACGGGTTAGGATTCGGGTTCGGGTTCCGGTTAGGGTTACGGTTACATTAGGGTTCCGTTTAGGGTTAGGGTTAGGATTAGGGTTAGGTTCAGGGTTAGGATTAGGGTTAGGGTTAGGGTAAAGTTTCGGGTTAGGGTTAAGGTTAGGTTTAGGGATAGCCTTAGGGTTAGGGTTAGGGTTCGGGTTCGGGTTCGTGTTAGGGTTAGGAATAGGGTTACATTAGGGTTAGTGTTAATGTTAGAGTTAGGGTTAGGGTTAGGTATAGGGTTCGGGTTTCAGGTTCCGGTTAGTGTTAGGTTTATGTTAGGGATCGGGTTAGGGTTAGGGTGCGGGTTTGGGTTAGGTTTAGCGTTACGGTTAGGGTTAGGGTTCGGGTTCAGGTTCGGGTTAGGGTTATGGTTAGGGTTAGGATTAGGGTTAGTGTTAATGGTACGGTTAGGGTTCGGGTTGGGTTTAGTGTTCGGGTTACGGTTAGTGTTCGGGTTCGTGTTAGGTTTATGTTTAGGGTTCGGTTTAGGGTTAGGGCTAGGGTTTGTGTACGGGTTCGGGTTAGTGTTAGGGTTCGGGTTACTGTTAATGTTAGGTTTAGGGTTAGGGTTAGGATTTGGGTTTGGGTTAGGGTTAGGTGTAGGGTTAGGGTTAGGGTTAGGGTTAGGGTTAGATTTAGGGTTCATGTTCGGGTTAGTTTTAGGGTTAGGATTAGGGTTAGGGTTAGGGTCAGGTTTAGGTTTAGGGTTAGGGTTCAAGTTCGGGTTAGGTTTAGTTTTGGGTTATGGTTAGGGTTAGGGTTCAAGTTTGGGTTAGGTTAGTTTTGGGTTAGGGTTAGGGTTAGGGTTAGCGTTCGGTTAGGGTTGGGGTTCGGGTACGGTGAGGGTTAGGTTTCGGGTTCATGTTAGGGTTCGCGTTAGGGTTAGGTTTGAGGTATGGTTATGTTTCGGGTTAGGGTTCGGTTAGGGTTAGGGTTACTGTTAGGGTTAGGGTTTGGGTTAGGGTTATTGCTCGGGTTTGGGTTAGGTTTAGGGTTAGTTTTACGGTTAGGGTTAGAGTTAGGGTTCGGTTTCCTGTTCAGGTTAAGGTTAGGGTTCAGGTTCGGGTTAGGTTTGGAGTTAGGGTTAGAGTTCGCGTTCGGGTTAGGTTTAGGTTTCGGGTTCGGGTTAGGGTTAGTTTTAGGGTTAGGGTTAGGGTTAGGGTTCGGGTTCGGTTTCGGGTTAGGGTTTGGTTCGGGTTAGGAATAGGTATAGGTTTAGGGTTAGGGTTACGGTTAGGGTCACGGTTAGGGTTAGGTGTAGGTTTAGGGTTAGGATTAGGGTTGGAGTTCGGGTTAGGGTTAGGTATAGAATTAGGTTTAGGGTTAGTGTTCGGGTTAGGGTTAGTGTTAGGTTTTGGGTTCGGGTTCGGATTAGGCTTAGGGTTACACTTTGGGTTAGGGTTAGGGTTAGGGTTAGGCTTAGGGTTAGGGTTCTGGTTAGGATTAGTGTTAGTGTTAATGTTAGGGTTAGGGTTAGGGTTAGGTTTAGGGTTAGGGTTAGGGTTCGGGTTCGGGTTAGTGTTCGTGTTCGGGTTCGGGATAGGGTTAGGTTTAAGTTTAGGGTTAGGGTTAGTGTTCGGGTTCGGGATAGGGTTAGGTTTAGGGTTAGGTTTAGGGTTAGGTTTAGGTTTCGGGTTCGCATTAGTGTTAGGGTTCGGGTTCCGGTTAGGTTTAGGGTTAGGTTTTGGGTTAGGATTAGTGTTACTGTTAATGTTATAGTTAGGGTTAGGTTTAGGGTTAGGGTTCGGGTTCGGGTTCAGGTTAGTGTTAGGGTTAGGGTTAGGGTTAGAATTTGGTTTAGGTTTAGGTTTCGGGTTAGGGTTAGGGTTAGGTTTCAGGTTCGGGTTAGGTTTAGGGTTAGAGTTAGGGTTCGGGTAAGGGTTAGGGTTAGGTTTAGGGTTCTGGTTAGTTTTATGGTTAGTGTTAATGTTAGTGTTAGGGTTAGGGTTAGGGTTAGGTTTCGGATTAGGGTTAGTGTTCGGGTTAGGGTTAGGTTTACTGTTAGGGTTAGGGTTAGGGTTAGGGTTAGGATTCAGGTTAGGATTACGTTTAGTGTTAATGTTAGGGTTAGGGTTAAAGTTCGGGTTAGGGTCGGGATCAGTTTCCGGTTATGGTTAGGGTTAGGGTTAGGGTTCGGGTTAGGGTTAGGGTTCGGGTTAGGGTTAGGTTTAGGGTTAGGTTTAGTGTTAGGGTTAGGGTAAAGGTTCGGTTTAGGGTTAGGTTTAGGGTTAGTCTTAGGTTAGGGTTAGGGTTCGGGTTCAGTTAGGGTTAGGTTTAAGGTTAGGGTTAGGGTTAGGGTTAGGGTTAGTGTTCATTTTAGGATTAGTGTTAGTGTTAATGTTAGGGTTAGGATCATTTTTATGGTTACGTTTCACGTTCGGGTTAGGTTTAGGTTTAGGGTTCAGGTTAGGATTAGGATTAGGGTTCCTGTTAGGATTAGTTTTAGTGTTAATGTTAGGGTTAGGGTTAGAGTTAGAGTTAGGGTAAGTGTTAGTGTTCGAGTTCGGGTTAGGGTTATGTTTAGTGTTAGGGTTGGGTTAGTGTTAGGGTTTGGGTTCGGGTTAGGGTTAGGGTTATTTTTCGGCTTAGGTTTCTGGATCGGGTTAGGGTTAGGGTTCGGGTTAATGTTAATGTTAGGTTTAGGGTTAGGGATAGGGTTAGGGTTAGGTTTCGGGTTAGGATTATTGTTAGTGTTAATGTTCATGGTTAGGGTTAGAGTTAGAGTTAGGTTTAGGCTTTCGGTTCGGGTTAGGGTTAGTGTTCAATTTCGGTTTAAGGTTAGTTTTAGAGTTAGGGTTAGGGTTAGGGTTAGGTTTCGGGTACGGATTAGGGTTAGGGGTCGGGTTAGGTTTCCTGTTCATGTTAGGGTTCACATTAGGGTTAGTTTTAGAGGTAGGTTTAGGTTTCGGTTTAGGGTTCAGTTAGGGTTAGGGTTCAGGTACGGGTAGTGTTAGGGTTCGGGTTAGTATTAGGGTTAGTGTTAATGTTTATGGTTCAGGTTAGGGTTAGATTTAGGGTTAGGGTTTGGGTTCGGGTTAGGGTTAGGTTTAGGGTTAGGGTTAGGTTTAGGGTTAGAGTTAGGGTTCGTGTTCGTGTTCGGGTTAGGGTTAGGATTAGGGTTAGGAGTAGGGTTGGTTTAGTGTTAGGGTTAAGGTTGGGGTTCAAGTTCTGGTTAAGGTTAGTTTTAGAGTTAGGGTTAGGGTTAGGGTTAGGGTTCGGTTAGGGTTAGGGTTCGGGTACGGGTTAGGGTTAGGGTTCGGGTTAGGTTTCGTGTTCATGTTAGGCTTCACGTAAAGGTTAGGGTTAGAAGTAGGTTTAGGTTTTGGATTTGGGTTCGGTTAGGTTTAGGGTTGAGTTTAGGATTAGGGTTAGGTTTAGGGTTAGGAATTATGGTTGGGTTTAGGGTTAAGGTTCAGGTTAGGATTAGGGTTAGTGTTAATGTTAGGGTTAGGGTTAGATTTCGGGTTAGGGTTCGGGTTCGGGTTTGGGTAGGGTTAGGATTTGGATTAGTGTTTGGGTTCGGGTTCGGGTTAGATTTCGGGTTTGGGTTAGGGTTAGGTTTAGGGTTACGGTTAGGGTTACGGTTAGGGTAGATTTTCGGGATAGGTTTAGTGTTAGGTTTAGTGTTAGGGTTATGGTTAGGGTTAGGGTTAAGGTTAGGGTTAGGGTTATGGTTAGGGTTAGGGTTCTGATTAGGATTAGGGTTAGTGTTAGTGTTAGGGTTAGGGTTAGGCTTATGGTTCTTGTTCGGGTTAGGTTTAGGATTAGTTTTAGGGTTAGGGTTACAGTTAGGGTTCGTGTTCGTGTTCGGATTAAGGTAGGGTTCAGGTTCAGGTTAGGGATAGGGTTATGGTTAGGGTTCGGCTTCGGGTTAGGTTTAGGGTTCGGGTTCGGTTTAGGGTTAGGTTTAGAGTTAGGGTTAGGGTTAGGGTTCGGGTTCGGGTTAGGGTGTGGGTTCGTGTTAAGGTTAGGTTTACGGTTAAGGTTAGGGTTAGGGTTAGGGTTCGGGTTAGGATTATGTTTAGTTTTAAAGTTAGGTTTATGTTTAGGGTTAGGGTTAGGGTTCAGGTTCGTGAAAGGTTTATGGTTAGGTTTAGGGTTAGGGTTAGGATTAGGGTTATTGTTATTGTTAGCTTTAGGGTTAGGGTTAGCGTTAGGGTTAGGGTTTGGGTTCGGGTTAGGATTAGGTATAGGTTTAGCGTTAGGGTTACGGTTAGGGTTACGGTTAGGGTTAGGTGTAGGGTTAGGGTTAGGATTAGGTTGGAGTTCGGGTTAGGGTTAGTTTTAGAATTAGGTTTGGGGTTAGTGTTCGGGTTAGGGTTAGGGTTAGGGTTAGGGTTCGGATTTGGATTAGGCTTAGGTTAGGGTTTGGTTTAGGGTTAGGGTTAGGGTTAGGGTTAGGGTTAGTTTAGGGTTAGGTTTAGGGTAAGGGTTAGGTTTCGGGTTCGAGTTAGCGTTAGGGTTCAGGTTGGTGTTCTGGTTAGGTTTAGGGTTAGGTTTTGGGTTAGGGTTAGGGTTAGGGTTAGGTTTCGTGTTAGGATTAGTGTTAGTGTTAATCTTATAGTTAGGGTTAGGGTTCGGGTTGGGGTTTGGGTTCGGGTTCGGGTTAGAGTTAGGGTTAGGGTTATTGTTAGGGTTTGGGTTAGGGTTAGGGTTAGGTTTCGGGTTAGGGTTAGGGTTATGTTTAGGGTTAGAGTTCGTGTTCGGTTTCGGGTTATGTTTCGGGTTAGGGTTAGGATGAGAGTTAGGGTTAGGGTTAGGGTTAGGGGTTAGGGTTAGGGTTAAGGTTCGTGTTAGGATTAGGGTTAGTGTTAATGTTAGGGTTAGGTTTAGAGTTAGAGTTAGGGTTGGGGTAGTGTTTGGGTTCGGGATAGGGTTAGGGTGTGGGTTCGTGTTAAGGTTAGGTTTACGGTTAAGGTTAGGGTTAGGGTTAGGGTTCGGGTTAGGATTATGTTTAGTTTTAAAGTTAGGTTTATGTTTAGGGTTAGGGTTAGGGTTCAGGTTCGTGAAAGGTTTATGGTTAGGTTTAGGGTTAGGGTTAGGATTAGGGTTATTGTTATTGTTAGCTTTAGGGTTAGGGTTAGCGTTAGGGTTAGGGTTTGGGTTCGGGTTAGGATTAGGTATAGGTTTAGCGTTAGGGTTACGGTTAGGGTTACGGTTAGGGTTAGGTGTAGGGTTAGGTTTAGGATTAGGTTTGGAGTTCGGGTTAGGGTTAGTTTTAGAATTAGGTTTGGGGTTAGTGTTCGGGTTAGGGTTAGGGTTAGGGTTAGGGTTCGGATTTGGATTAGGCTTAGGTTAGGGTTTGGTTTAGGGTTAGGGTTAGGGTTAGGGTTAGGGTTAGGGTTAGGGTTAGTTTAGGGTTAGGTTTAGGGTAAGGGTTAGGTTTCGGGTTCGAGTTAGCGTTAGGGTTCAGGTTGGTGTTCTGGTTAGGTTTAGGGTTAGGTTTTGGGTTAGGGTTAGGGTTAGGGTTAGGTTTCGTGTTAGGATTAGTGTTAGTGTTAATCTTATAGTTAGGGTTAGGGTTCGGGTTGGGGTTTGGGTTCGGGTTCGGGTTAGAGTTAGGGTTAGGGTTATTGTTAGGGTTTGGGTTAGGGTTAGGGTTAGGTTTCGGGTTAGGGTTAGGGTTATGTTTAGGGTTAGAGTTCGTGTTCGGTTTCGGGTTATGTTTCGGGTTAGGGTTAGGATGAGAGTTAGGGTTAGGGTTAGGGTTAGGGTTAGGGTTAGGGTTAAGGTTCGTGTTAGGATTAGGGTTAGTGTTAATGTTAGGGTTAGGTTTAGAGTTAGAGTTAGGGTTGGGGTAGTGTTTGGGTTCGGGATAGGGTTAGGTTTAGGGTTCGTGTTAGGGTTAGGGTTAGGTTTAGGGTTCAAGTTAGGGTTAGGGTGAGGGTTAGGATAAGGGTTCGGTTTATGATTAGGGTTAGGGTTAGGGTTAGTGTTGAAGTTCTTTTTAGGGTTAGTTTTAGAGTTAGGTTTAGGGTTATGGTTCGGGTTAGGGTTAGGGTAAGGGTTAGGGTTCGGGTTTGGGTTAGGGTTAGGTTTAGGGTTTGGGTTAGGTATGGGTTAGGTTTAGGGTTATGGTTAGGGTTCCTGTTCCGTTTACGGTTAGGGTTAAGATTATGGTTAGGGTTAGGGTTAGGTTTAGGGTTAGGGTTAGGATTCGGGTTAGGGTTCGGGTTCAGGTTAGTTTTAGGTTTCGGGTTCAGGTTAGGGTTAGGTCTAGGGTTATGGTTAGGGTGAGGATTAGTGTTCTGGTTCGGGTTCGGGTTCGGGATAGGGTTAGGGTTAGTGTTAGGGTTCGGGTTCGGGTTAGGGTTAGATTTAGGGATAGGGTTAGGGTTCGTGTTAGGGTTCGGGTTCGGGTTAGGGTTAGGGTTAGGGTTAGGGTTAGGGTTAGGGTTAGGGTTCGGGTTAGTGTTAGGTTTAGGGTTAGGTTTAGGGTTCGGGTTCATGTTAGGGTTAGGGTTCGGGTTTAGGTTAGGGTTAGGTTTAGGGTTAGGCTTAGGTTTCGGTTTAGGGTTAAGATTCGGTTTAGAATTAGGGTTAGTGTTAGGGTTAGGGTTCGGCTTATGTTAATGTTAGGGTAGGGGTTAGGGTTAGGTTTCGGGTTCTGGTTAGGGTTAGGGTTAGTGTTAGTGTTAGGGTTGGGGTTAGGATTAGGGTTATTATTAATGTTACGG
>NW_027552455.1:0-40594 GCF_045843805.1 Urocitellus parryii | reverse complement strand
AACTCAACCCTAAACCTAACCGAACCCAAATCCAAAACCTAAACCTACTTCTAACCCTAACCTTTACGTGAAGCCTAACATGAACACGAACCCTAACCCGAACCCTAACCCTAACCCGTACCCGAACCCTAACCCTAACCGAACCCTAACCCTAACCCTAACCCTAACTCTAAAACTAACCTTAACCAGAACTTGAACCCCAACCTTACCCTAACACTAAACCAACCCTAATCCTAACCCTAATCCTAACCCTAACCCGAACACGAACACGAACCCTAACTCTAACCCTAAACCTAACCCTAACCCTAAACCTAACCCTAACCCGAACCCAAACTCTAACCCTAAATCTAACCCTAACCTGAACCATAAACATTAACACTAACCCTAATACTAACCCGAACCCTAACCCTACCCGTACCTGAACCCTAACCCTAACTGAACCCTAAACCGAAACCTAAACCTACCTCTAAAACTAACCCTAATGTGAACCCTAACATGAACAGGAAACCTAACCCGACCCCTAACCCTAATCCGTACCCGAAACCTAACCCTAACCCTAACCCTAACTCTAAAACTAACCTTAAACCGAAATTGAACACTAACCCTAACCCGAACCGAAAGCCTAAACCTAACTCTAACTCTAACCCTAACCATGAACATTAACACTAACAATAATCCTAACCCGAAACCTAACCCTAACCCTATCCCTAACCCTAAACCTAACATTAACATTAACCCGAACCCTAACCCTAACCCGATCCAGAAACCTAAGCCGAAAAATAACCCTAACCCTAACCCGAACCCAAACCCTAACACTAACCCAACCCTAACACTAAACATAACCCTAACCCGAACTCGAACACTAACACTTACCCTAACTCTAACTCTAACCCTAACCCTAACATTAACACTAAAACTAATCCTAACAGGAACCCTAATCCTAATCCTAACCCGAACCCTAAACCTAAACCTAACCCGAACGTGAAACGTAACCATAAAAATGATCCTAACCCTAACATTAACACTAACACTAATCCTAAAATGAACACTAACCCTAACCCTAACCCTAACCCTAACCTTAAACCTAACCCTAACTGAACCCGAACCCTAACCCTAACCTAAGACTAACCCTAAACCTAACCCTAAACCGAACCTTTACCCTAACCCTAACACTAAACCTAACCCTAAACCTAACCCTAACCCGAACCCTAACCCTAACCCGAACCCTAACCCTAACCCTAACCATAACCGGAAACTGATCCCGACCCTAACCCGAACTTTAACCCTAACCTAACATTAACACTAAACGTAATCCTAACCTTAATCCTAACCCTAACCCTAACCCTAACCCTAACAGTAAACCTAACCCTAACCCGAACACTAACCCTAATCCGAAACCTAACCCTAACCCTAACCCTAACACTAACATTAACACTAACCATAAAACTAACCAGAACCCTAAACCTAACCCTAACCCTTACCCGAACCCTAACTCTAACCCTAAACCTAACCCGAACCTGAAACCTAACCCTAACCCTAACCCGAAACCTAAACCTAAACCAAATTCTAACCCTAACCCTAACCCTAACACTAACCTGAACCCGAACCCGAACCCTAACCCTAAACCTAACCCTAACTATAACATTAACAGTAACACTAATCCTAACCCAAAACCTAACCCTAAACCTAACCGGAACCCGAACCCTAACACTAATGCGAACCCGAAACCTAAACCTAACCCTAAACCCTAACCCTATCCCGAACCCGAACACTAACCCTAACCCTAAACTTAAACCTAACCCTATCCCGAACCCGAACACGAACACTAACCCGAACCCGAACCCTAACCCTAACCCTAAACCTAACCCTAACCCTAACCCTAACATTAACACTAACACTAATCCTAACCAGAACCCTAACCCTAAGCCTAACCCTACCCTAACCCTAACCCAAAGTGTAACCCTAAGCCTAATCCGAACCCGAACCCAAACCCTAACACTAACCCTAACCCGAACACTAACCCTAAACCTAATTCTATACCTAACCCTAACCCGAACTCCAACCCTAATCCTAACCCTAAACCTACACCTAACCCTAACCGTGACCCTAACCGTAACCCTAACCCTAAACCTATACCTATTCCTAACCCGAACCAAACCCTAACCCGAAACCGAACCCGAACCCTAACCCTAACCCTAACCCTAAAACTAACCCTAACCCGAACCCGAAAACTAAACCTAACCCGAACGCGAACTCTAACCCTAACTCCAAACCTAACCCGAACCTGAACCCTAACATTAACCTGAACAGGAAACCGAACCCTAACTCTAACCCTAACCGTAAAACTAACCCTAAACCTAACCCAAACCCGAGCAATAACCCTAACCCAAACCCTAACCCTAACACTAACCCTAACCCTAACCGAACCCTAACCCGAAACATAACCATACCTCAAACCTAACCCTAACGCGAACCCTAACATGAACCCGAAACCTAACCCTCACCGTACCCGAACCCCAACCCTAACCGAACGCTAACCCTAACCCTAACCCTAACCCAAAACTAAACCTAACCCAAACTTGAACCCTAACCCTAACCATAACCCAAAACTAAACCTAACCCGAACTTGAACCCTAACCCTAAACCTAAACCTGACCCTAACCCTAACCCTAATCCTAACCCTAAAACTAACCCGAACATGAACCCTAAATCTAACCCTAACCCTAACCCTAACCCTAACCCTACACCTAACCCTAACCCAAACCCAAATCCTAACCCTAACCCTAAACCTAACATTAACAGTAACCCGAACCCTAACACTAACCCGAACCCGTACACAAACCCTAGCCCTAACCCTAAACCGAACCCTAAACATAAACCTAACACGAACCCGAACACTAACCGTAACCCGAACACTAAACCCAACCCGAACCCTAACCGTACCATTAACACTAACCCTAATCCTAACCCTAACCATAACCCTAACCTGAACCCGAACCCTAACCCCAACCGTAACGCTAAACCTAACCCAAACCCGCACCCTAACCCTAACCCGATCCCTAACATAAACCTAACACTAACCGGAACCTGAAACCCGAACCCTATACCTAACCCTAACCCTAACTCTAACATTAACACTAACCCTAATGTAACCCTATTCCTAACCCTAACACGAACCCGAACCCGAACCCTAACCCTAACCCTAAGGCTATCCCTAAACCTAACCTTAACCCTAACCCGAACTTTACCCTAACCCTAACCCTAATCCTAACCCTGAACCTAACCCTAATCCTAACCCTAACCCTAAACTGAACCCTAATGTAACCCTAACCCTAACCGGAACCCGAACCCGAATCCTAACCCGTACCCTAACCCTAACCCTAACATTATCACTAAACGTAATCCTAACGCTAAACCTAACCCTATCCCTAACTCTAACCCTAACCCGAAAACGAACACTAACACTAACCCGAACCCGAACCCTAAACCTAACCCTAACCCTAACCCTAATCCTAACCGTAAAACTAACCCGAACACGAACCCTAAATCTAACCCTAACCCTAAACCTAACCCTAAACCTAACCCTAACCCGAACACAAATCCTAACCCTAACGCTAACGCTAACCCTAAACCTAACACTAACAGTAACCCGAACCCTAAACCTAACCCGAACCAGAAACCTAACCCGAACACTAACCCTAAACCTAACGCGTACCCAAACCCTAGCCCTAACCCTAACCCGAACCCTAAACATAACCCTAACCCTAACCCTAACCTTAACCCGAACCAGAACCCTAACAATAACCCTAACGCTAAACCTAACACTAACCTGAACCCTAACCCTAACCCGAACAATAATGCTCACCCTAACCCAACCCGAAACCTAACCCGAACCCGAATCCTAACACTAACTCTAACCCTAACCCTAACGTGAAACCTAACATGAACCCGAACCCTATCCCGAAACCTAACCCTAATCCTAACCCGAAACCTAACCCTAACCCAAAACCTAACTCTAAAACTAACTCTAACCCGAACTCGAATCTTAACTCTAACCCTAACCCTAAACCTAAACCTAACCCTAAACCTAATCCTAACCCTAACTCTAACCCAAAAACGAACCCTAACTCTAACCCTAACTCTAAACCGAACCCGAAACTGAACCCTAAACCTAACTCTGACCCTAACTCCAAAACTAACTCTAACCATAACACTAATCCTAACCCTAACACGAACACTAACCCGAACCGGAACCCTAAACCTAACGATAATCCTAACCCCGACGCTAACTCTAACCCTAACCCGAACCCTAACCCTAACCATAACACTAACCCGAACCCTAACCCTAACACTAACCCTAACCCTAACAATAAAACTAACCATAACCCGAATCCGAACCCTAACCCTTAGCCTAAACCTAACCCTAACCCGAAGCCGAACACTAACCCTAACACTAACCCTAAACGTAAACCTATCCCGAACCCTAACCCTAACCTGAACCCGATCCCTAACCCTAACGCTAACCTTAACCCGAACCTGAACCCGAAACCTAACACTAACTCTAAACCTAATTCGAATCCGAACCCTAACCATAACCCGAACCCTAACCCTAACCGGAACCCTAACGTGAACCCTAACATGAACCCGAACCCTAACCCGAAACCTAACCCTAATCCTAACCCGAAACCTAACCCTAACCCTAAACCTAACTCTAAAACTAACTCTAACGCAAACTCGAAACCTCACTCTAAACCTAACCCTAAACCTAACCCTAACCCTAAACCTAATCCTAACCCTAACCCGAACACGAACCCTAACTCTAACCCTAACCCTCACCCCAAATCTAACTCTAACCATAACACTAATCCTAACCCTAACCCGAACACTAACCCGAACCTGAGCTTTAAACCTAACCATAATCCTAACCCCGACGCTAACTCTAATCCTAACCCGAACCCTAACCCTAACCCTAATATGAACCCGAACCATAACCCTAACCCTAACCCTAACCCTAACACTAAAACTAATCCGAACCCGAATCCGAAACTTAACGCTTATCCTAAACCTAACCCTAACCCGAACCCTGACCCGAACCCAAACACTAACCCTACCCCTAACCCTAAACCTAAACCTATCCCGAACCCTAAACCTAACGCTAACCGTAACCCGAACCCGAACCCGAACGCAAACCGTAACACTAACCCTAAACCTAATCCGAATCCGAACCCTAACCCTAAAACAAACCCTAACCCTAACCCTAACCCGAACCCTAACCGTAAACCGAACCCTAAACCTGAAGCCTAACCCTAACCCTAAATCGAACCAAAGCCTAACCCTAACTGGAACCCGAACCCGAACCCGAACCCTAACCCTAACCCTAAGCCTAAACCTAAACCTAAACCTATCCCGAACCCTAAACCTAACCTGAACCCGAACCCTAAACCTAACGCTAACCTTAACCCTAACCTGAACCCGAACCCTAAACCTAACGCTAACCGTAACCCGAACCCGAACCCGAACCCTAACACTAACCCTAAACCTAATCCGAATCAGAACCCTAACCCTAAACCGAACCCTAACCCTAACCCTAACCCGAACCCTAACCATAAACGGAACCCTAAACCTGAAGACTAACCCTAACCCTAAATCGAACCAAAGCCTAACCCTAACCCGAACCCGAACCCGAACCCTAACCCTAACCCTAAACTGAACCAGAACCCGAAACCTCACCCTAACCATTACCCGAACCTTAACCCTAGCCCTAACCTTAACCCTAACCCTAACCCCTAACCCTAAACCTAAACCTAACCCTAACCATAACCCTAACCCTACCGCTAACCCTAACTCTTAGCCTAACACTAACCCTAACCCTACCCTAAACCGAAACTGAACCCTACCCCTAACCCAAATCCTAAAACTAACCCTAAACCTAACCCTAACCGGAACCCGAACAGTAACCCTAACCTGAACCAAAACCCTTACCCTAACCCTAAACCTAAACCTAACTCGAATCCGAACCCTAACCCTAACCTGAATCCTAACCCTAACTCTTTCCGAACAAGAACCCTAACTCTAAAAGTAACCCTAAGCCTAACCCAAACCCGAACACTAACCCTAACCTTAATCTCAACCCGAACCCGAACCCTAACCGTAACCCTAATCCTAAAGCTAACCCGAATCCGAAACCTAACCCTAACCCGAACCCTAAACCAAACGCTAATACGAACACTAACCCGAACCCGAACCTGAATCCTAACCCTAAACCTAACCCGAACCCTAACCATAACCGTAATCCTAATCCGAAGCTGAATACTAACCCTAAACCTAACACTAACCCTAACCCTAACCCGAAGCCTAACCCTAACCTGAATCCTAACCCTAACCCTAAACCGAAGCCTAAACCTTAAACTAACCCGAAACCTAACCCGAACCCTAACCCTAACTCCAACAGTAACGCTACCCTAACCCAAACCCGAAACCTAAGCCGAACCCGAACCCTAACACTAACCCTAATCCTAACCCTAAACCGAACCCGAACCCGAACCCTAACCCGAACCCTAAACCTAACCCTAACATTAACACTAACCGTAATCCTAACCCGAACCCTAACCCTAACGCTGACCCTAACCCTAAACCGAACCCTAACCCGAACGTGAACCCGAACACTAATCCTAACTCTAACCCTAACCCTAACGCGAACCATAAATTGAACCCTAACCCTAACCCGAAACCTAACCCTAACCCTAAACCTAACTCTATACCTAACTCTAACCCAAACTCGAAACCTAATCCTAAACCTAACCCTAAAACTAACCCTAATCCTAAACCTAATCCTAACCCTAACCCTAACCTGAACACGAACTCTAACTGTAACCCTAACCCTAACCCTAACCCTAAACCAAACCCGAACCTGAAACCTAAACCTAAACCTAACCCTAAGCCCAAAATTAACTCTATCCATAACACTAACCCTAACCCTAACCCGAACACTAACCCAAACCTGAACCCTAAACCTAACCATAATCCTACTCCTGACGCTAACTCAAACCCTAAACCGAACCCGAACCGTAACCCTAACATGAACCCGAACCCTAACCCTAACCCTAACCCTAACCCTAAACCTAACCCTAACCCTAACCGGAACCCGAACACTAACCATAACCCTAACCCTAAAACTAACCCTAACCTGAACACTAATCCTACACAGAACCCGAACCCTAAACTTAACGCTAACCTTAACCCGAACCCGAACCCGAACCCTAGCCCTAACCCTAACCCTAAAGCTAACCCGAATCCGAACCCTAACCATAACCCGAACCGTAAACCAAACACTAACCCTAACCCTAAATCTAACCCTAATCCGAACCCTAAAACTAACCTGAACCCGAACGCTAACCCTAACGCTAAACTTAACACGAACCCGATCCCGAACCCTAACCCTAACCCTAAAGCTAATCCGAATCTGAACACTAACCCTAACCCGAACCCTAACCCAAACCCGAACCAAAACCCTTACCCTAACCCTAACCCTAAACCTAACCGGAATCCAAACCCTAACCCTAACCTGAATCCTAACCCTAACCCTTACCCGAACACGAATCCTAACTCTAACCGTAAACCTAACTGTAACCCAAATCCGAACCCTAACCCTAACTCTAATCTTAACCCGAACCCGAACCCAAACCCTAGCCCTAAACCTAACGTTAAAGCTAACCCGAATCCGATTCCTAACCCTATCCCGAACCCTAAACCAAACACTAACACGAACCCTAAACCGAACCCGAACCTGAATCCTAATCCTAACCCCAACCCGAACCATAACACTAACCGTAAACCTAACCCGAACCTGAACACTAACCCTAATCCGAACCCTAAACCTAACCCTAACCATAACGCTAAACCTAACCTGAACCCGAACCTTAACCCTAACCCTAAACCAAACCCTAACCCTAACCCTAACCCTAACCCTAACCCTAAACCGAAGCCTATACTTAAACTAACCCTAACCCTAACCAGAACCCTAATCATAACCATAACCCTAATCATAACACTCACCCTAAACCGAACCCTAACCCGAACCCGAACTCTCACCCTAACCCTAACGCTAAACGTAACCCGAATCCGAACCCTAATCCTAACCCGAATACTAACCCTAACCCTAAACCAAACCCTATCCCTAAACCAAACCCGAAACCTAAACCTAACCCTAACCCTAAACCTAATACGAAACTTAACCCTAACCCTAACCCTAACCCTAACCCTAAACCTAATCCTAAACCTAACCATAACCCGAACCCGAATCCTAATCAAAATCCTAACCCTAACCCTAACCCTAACCCTAACCATAACCCTAACATTGACACTAATCCTAATCCTAACCCGAACCCTAATTCTAACCTGAACACTAATCCGTACCATAACCCTAACCCTAACCCTAACCCTAACCAAACCCTAACCCTAACACTAACCCTATCGGTAACCCGAACCCTAACCCTAACCCTAATCCTAATCCTAATCCGAACTCGAACCCGAACCCTAACCATAACCTAACCCTAATCATAAACCTAAAACTAACCCTAACCCTAACACGAACCCTAAACCTAACCCTAACCCTAACCTAACCCGAACCCTAACTCTAACCCTAACCCTAACTCTAACCATAACCCTAACCCGAACCCGAACCCAAACACTAACCCTAACACTAACTCTAAAACTAACCCTGACCTTAACCCTAACCCGAACCCTAACCCGAACCCTAACCCGAAGCTACCCCTAAATCTAACCCTAAAACTAAATCAAACCCTAACATGAACCCGAACCCTAACCTTAAGTCTAACCCTAACCCTAACCTGAACTGGAACCTTAACCCTAACACTAACCCTAACCCTAACCCTAAACCTAACCCTAAACCGAACCCAAAACCTAACCCTAACTCGAACACTAACCCTAACCCTAAGCCTAACCCTAACACTAACCCTAACCCGAACCCGAAACCTAACCCTAAATCCGACCCTACCCAAACCCTAAACCTAACACTAACCCTATCGCTAACCCGAACCCGAAACCTAACCCTAACGCTAAACCTAACCTTAAACCTAACACTAACCCTAACCATAACCCTAACCCGAAACCGAACCCTACCGCTAACCCAAACCATAAACCTCACCCGAATCCGAACCCTAAACCTAACCCGAACCCTAACACTAACCCTATCCCGAACCCTAACACTAACCCTAACCTTAACAATAAACCTAACCCTTACCCTAAACGGAACACTAAACTTTAACCTAACCATAACCCGAACCCGAACCCTAATCCTAACCATAAACTTAATCCTAAAGCAAACACTAACCGTAACCATAACCCTAACCCTAACCCTAACCCGAACCCGAACCCTACCCCTAACCCTAACCCTAAACCTAACCCGAAACCGAACCATCACCCTAAATCTAAACCTAAAACTACCCGAATCCGAACCCTAACCCTAACTAGAAACCTAACGCTAACACTAACCCGAACCCTAATCCTAAACCATATCCGAACCCTAACCCTAACCCTAACCCTAACTATAAAACCTAAAGCTTACCAGAAACTGAACCCTAATCCTAACCCTAACCATAACCCTAACATTGACACTAACCCTAACGCTAACCCAAACCCCAACCCTAATCCTAACCCAATCCTAAATCCTAATACTTACCCTAACCCTAACCCTAACCCGAACCCGATCCTAAACTTAACGCTAACCCTAAACATAACCCTAGCCCGAAACCGAAACCTAACCCTAACCCGAACACAAACCCTAACTCTAACCCAAACCCTAACAATAACCCTAAACCTAACCCAAACCTGAACCATAACCCTACGCTAACAATAATCCTAACCTTAATCCTAACCCGAACCATAAAACCTAACTCTAACCCTAACCCTAAACCTAAACCTAAACCAAACCCTAACCCGAACCCTAACACTAACCCTAACCCGAACACTAACTGGAACCCGAACCCTCACCCTAACCATAACCCTAAACATAACCCGAATCCGAACCCTAATTCTAACCCGAAGCCTAACCCTAACCCTAACCCGAACCCATCCCTAAACCAAACCCGAACCCCTAAACCTAACCCTAACTCTAAACCTAACACTAACCCTAACAGTAACCCAAACCCTAACCCTAACACTAATCCTTACCTGAACCCGAAACCTAACCCTAACCCTAACTCTAACACGAACCCAACCGGAACCCAAACCATAAACCTAACCCAAACTCCAACCCTAACCCTAACCCTAATCCGAACCCTTACCCGAAACCTAACCCTAACCCTCACCTTAACCCGAAACCAAACCATAACTCGAAACCTAAACCTAACCGTAACCGTAACCCAAAACAAAAACCGAACCCTAACCTTAACGCTAACCCAAACCCGAACCCTAACCGTATTCATAAGCCTAACCCTAACCCTAACCCTAACCCTAAACCTAACCCTAACCCTAAACCGAACCCTAAAGCTAACCCTAACCCTAACCCGAACCCAAACCCTAACCCTATCCTGAACACTAACCCTAACCAAAACGCTAACCCAAACCCTTACCGGAACCCGAAACCTAACCCTAACCTTACCCTAACTGGAACCCTAACATGAACCCTAACCCAAAACCGAAACCTAACCCTAACCCTAACCCTAAACCGAACCCGAACCCTAACCCTAAGCTGAACCCAAACCTTAACACTAACCCTAACACTAACCCGAACACGAACCGTAACCCTAACTATAAAACGAACCCTAACCTGAACCCTAAAACTCATCCTAACCCTAACATGAACCCTAACACTAAACCTAACCCTAAACCTAACCCTAACCCTAACACTAACGAAACCCTAACCAAAACCCTAAACCAATCCATAACCTTAACCCGAACCCTAATCCGAACCCTAATCCTAACCCTAACCCTAACCCGAACCCGAACCCGAACCCGAACCCTAACCATAATGCTAAATCTAAAACTAACCCTAACCCGAATCCGAACCTGAACACTAAACCTAACCAGAACCCTAACCCGAACCCTAAACCTAACTCAAACCCTAACCCTAACACGATACCTAACATGAACCCTACACCTAACAATAAACCTAACCCTAACCCTAAGCCGAACCCGAACCCTAACCCTAAGCCTAACCCTAACCTTAACACGAACACTAACACTAACCCTATACCTAACCCTAACCCTAACCCGAACACGAACCCTAACCCTAACCGTAAATCTAAACCTAACCCGAAACCGAACCCTATCCCGAATCCCAAACCTAACCCTCACCCTAACCCTAACACTAAACCTAACCCGAAAACTAACTGGAACCCGAACTGTAAACTTAACCATAACCCTAACCCTTACCCGAACCCAAATGATAACCAGAACCCTAAACCTAACCCTAACTCTAATCACAACCCTAACCCTACACTGAACCCTAATCTGAACCCTAACCCTAACCCTAACCCGAAATGTAAACCTAAACCTAACCAGAACCCAAACAAAAACCCTAACCCTAAACCTAACCCTAACCCAAACCGTAACCCTAACGCTAACCCTAACCTGAACCCGAACCCTAACCCCAACCCTAAATCTAAACCTAACCCTAACCCTAACCCGGTCCCCAACCTGAACCCTAAACTTAACCCTAACCCTAAACAGTATCCGCACCTGAACCCTAATCTTAATTGTAAACCTAACCCTAACTCTAACCCGAACCCTAACCCTAACACTAATCCTAACCCTAACCCTAACCATAACCCTAACATGAACCCTTATCCTAATATGAACCCTAACCCTAACCCAAACCCTAATCCTAACACTATCTCTAACCCTAATCAAAACCATAATTCTAACCCTAACCCTAAACTAACCAGAACCCGAACCCTTAACCTAACCCTAACCCTAATCCTAACCCAAATCCGAACCCTAACCCGAACCCTAACCCTAACCAGAACCGAACCCTAACCCGAATTCTAACCCTAACGCTAACCCTAATCCTAACAGTAACCCTCACCCTAACCATAATTCTAATCCTAACCCGAACCCGAAACATAACCCTAACCCTAACCCTAACCTGAACCCGATCCCTAATACTAACCCTAACCCTAAACCTAACCATAACCAGAGACCTAACCCTAACCCTAACCCTAACCCTAACTTGTACCCTAACCCTAAACCTAACCCTGAACCTAACCCGATCCCGAATTCTAACCCTAACCCTAACTCTCACCCTAACCCTAACCAGAACCGTAATCCTAACCCTAACCCTAACCTTAACCCTAACTCTAATCCAAAGCCTAACCCTAACACAAACAAAAACCCGAAACCCAACCCTAACCCTACCCTTAACCCCAACCCTAACCAGAACCGTAATCCTAAACCTAAACCTAACCCTATCCCGAACCCTAACCCTAACTATAACCCTAAACCTAACCCGATCCCGAAACCTAAACCTAACCCTAACCCTAACAATAAACCTAACCATAACCAGAACCCTAATCCTAACCCTAACCCTAACCCTAACACGAACACGAACACGAAGCCTAACCCTACCCTAATCCTAACCCTAACCCTAACTCTAACCCGAACACTAACCCTAACTCGAATCCTAAACCTAAACCTAACCAGAACCCAAACGGTAACCAGGACCCTAACCCTAACACCAAATCTAATATACGAACTCTATCCCTAACCAGAACCCTAACCCGAACCCTAACCCTAACCCTAACCTGAACCCTAACCATAACCCTAAACCTAACACGAACCCAAACCCTAACCCTAACCCTAACCCAAACCCTAACTGTAACCCTAAACCTAACCCGAACCCTAATCTTAACCCTAATCCTAACCCTAATGCGAACCCTAACCCTAACCCAAACCCTAACCTAACCGAAACCGAACACTAACCCTAAACCTAACCCTAACCCTAACCCTAACCGGAACCCGAACCCTAATCCTAACCCTAACCCTAAACTTATCCGAACCCTAACCCGAACCCGAACACGAACCCTAACCAGAACCGAACCCTAACCCGAATTCTCACCCTAACGCTAACCCTAATCCTAACAGTAACCCTCACCCTAAACATAACTCTAATCATAACCCGAACCCAAAACATAACCCTAACCCTAACCCTAAACCTAACCCTAACCTGAACCCGATCCATAATACTAACCCTAACCCTAAACCTAACCATAACAGAGACCTAACCCTAACCGTAACCCTAACCCTAACTTGTACCCTATCCCTAATACTAACCCTAACCCTAAACCTAACCATAACAGAGACCTAACCCTAACCCTAACCCTAACCCTAACTTGTACCCTAACCCTAAACCTAACCCTAAACCTAACCCGATCCCGAATTCTAACCCTAACCCTAACTCTCACCCTAACCCTAACCAGAACCGTAATCCTAACCATAACAATAACCTTAACCCTAACTCTAATCCGAAGCCTAACCCTAACACAGACAAAAACCCGAAACCCAACCCTAACCCTGCCCTTAACCCCAACCCTAACCAGAACCGTAATCCTAACCATAAACCTAACCTTAACCCTAACTCTAATCCGAAGCCTAACCCTAACACAAACAAAAACCCGAACCCCAACCCTAACCCTACCCTTAACCCCAACCCTAACCAGAACCGTAATCCTAAACCTAAACCTATCCCGAACCCTAACCCTAACTATAACCCAAAACCTAACCAGATCCCGAAACCTAAACCAAGCCCTAACCCTAACAATAAACCTAACCCTAACCAGAACCCTAATCCTAACCCTAACCCTAACCCTAACCCTAACACAAACATGAACACGAACCCTAACCCTACCCTAATCCTAACGCTAACCCTAACTCTAACCCAAACCCTAACCCGAACCCTAACCCTAACTCGAATCCTAAACCTAAACCTAACCAGAACCCAAACCGTAACCCGGACCCTAACCCTAACCCCAAATCTAATATACGAACTCTATCCCTAACCAGAACCCTAACCCGAACCCTAACCCTAACCCGAACCTGAACCCTAACCATAACCCTAAACCTAACGCGAACCCAAACCCTAACCCTAACCCTAACCCAAACCCTAACCGTAACCCTAAACCTAACCCGAACCCTAATCTTAACCCTAATTCTAACCCTAATGCAAACCCTAACCCTAACCCAAACCCTAACCTAACTGAACCCGAACACTAACCCTAAACCTAACCCTAACCCTAACCCTAACTGGAACCCGAACCCTAATCCTAACCCTAACCCTAAACTTATCTGAACCCTAACCCGAACCCGAACCCGAACCCTAACACTAACGCTAACCCTAAAACTAACCCAAACCCTAACCCGACCTCGAAACATAACCCAAACACGAACCCTAACCCTAAACCTAACCCTAAAACTAACCCTAACGCTAACCCTAACCCTTACCCGAAACCTATCCCTAACCCTAACCCTAACCTTAACCTGAACTCTTACCCTAACCCTAACCCTAACGCTAACCAGAAACCTAATACTTACCGTAACCTTAACCCTAACCCTAACCATAACCATTACCCTAACAATAGAACTATCCGGAACCCGAACCCTAAACCTAACCCTAACCCTAACCCGAACCCTAACATGAACGCAAACACTAAACCGAACCCTAACCTTAAACCTAACCCTAACCCGAACCCAAACCATAACCCAAACTCTAACCCAAACCCTAAACCTAACCCTAACCCTAAACAGAACCCTAATCCTAAACCTAACCCTAACCCTAATCCGAACCCTAACCCTAACCCTAAACCGAAACCTAATCCAATCCCGAACCCTAACCCTAAACATAACTTTAACGCTAACCCTAACCCTAACCCTAAGCCGAACAGTACCTCTCACACTAACACGAACTCTAATCCTCACCCGAACCCAAACCCTAACCCTAATCCTAACCCTAAACCTAACCCTATCCCGAACACTAACCCTAAACCTAAACCTAACCGGAACCCTACCCCAACCCTAACCCTAAAACTAACCCCAACGCTAACCCTAACCCTTACCCGAACCCTAACCGTAACCCTAACCCTAACCCGAACCCTAATCAGAACCCTAACACTAACCTTAATCCTAATCGTAACCGGATCCCGAACCCAAAAACCCTAACCCAAAACCTAACCCTAAGCCTAACCTAACAGAACCCGAACACTAACCCTAAACCTAACCCTAACCCTAACTTGAACCGGAACCCGAACCCTAAACCTAACCTTAACCCGAACTCTAAACAGATCCCGATCCCGAACCCTAACTCTAACCCTAACACTAACCCTAAGCAAAATCCTAACGCTAAATCTAACCTTAGCAGTAACACTAACACTAACCCTAAATCTAACCCTAACCCTAACCCTAAGTTGAACCCGAACCCTAAACCAAACCCAAATCCAAACAAAAACCCGAACCCTAACACAAATCCTAACACAAATCCTAACCCGAACCCTAACCCGAACCCGAACCCGAACCCTAACCCTGACCCTAACCCGATCTCTAAACAGAACCCGAATCCTAACCCGAACCCGTACCCTAACCCTAACCCTAACCCTAACAAAAACCCTAACCCTAAGCAGAACACTAACGCTAAATCTAACCTTAACAGCAACCCTAACCCTAACCCTAACCCTAAACCTAAACCTAAAACTAAGACGAACCCTAACCCTAACCATAACCATAACCATAACCATAACCCGAATGCTAACCCTAACCTTAACTCTAACTCTAACCAAAACCCTAACATTAACCCAGACCCGAACCCGAATCGTAACATGTACCCAAAGCCTAACCTGAAACCTAACACTAACCCTAACCCGAACCCGAACCCGAAACCAACCCTAACACTAACCCTAACTAACACTATCCCTAACCCTAAGCCTAAACCTAACCCTAACCCGAACCCGAACCCTAAACCTAACTCAAACACGAACCCTCACCCTAACCCTAACCCTAAACCTAACCTAAACCCTAACCTTAACCCGAACACGAAAACGAACCCTAACTCTAACACTAACCCTAAAACTAATCCAAACCTAACCCGAACCCAAACCATAACCCTAACCCTAACCCTAACCCTAACCCTATCACTAACCATAACACTAAACCTAACCCGAAACTCTACCCTAACCGTAACCCTAACCCTAACCCTAAACCTAAACCTAACCAGAAGCCGAAACCTAACCATAACCCTAACGCTAACCCTAACCCTAACCCGAACCCTAACCCTAACCCTAACCCGAACCATAACGCTAACCTTAACCCAAACCCAAAACCTAAACCGAACCCGAACCCAAACACTAATCCTAATCCTAAACCTAACCGAACCCGAACCCGAACCCTAACCCAAATTCTAACCATAACCCTAACATTAACAATAACCCTAATCCTAACCCGAACCTTAACCCTAACCCTAACCCTAACCCTAATCCTAACCCTAACCCTAATCCGAACCTGAACCCTAACCCTAACCGAACCCTAATCCAAAACCTAAACCTACCTCTAAACCTAACCATAACCCTAATCCTAATCCTAACCCTAATCCTAACACGAACATAAACCTAACTCTAACCCTAACCCTAAACCTAACCCTAAAGCGAACCCGAAATTGAACCCTAAACCTAACTCTAACTATAACCCCATAACTAACACTAACCATAACACTAACCCTAACCCTAACCCGAACACTAACCCGAACCTGAAACCTAAACCTAACCATAATCCTAACCCCGACGCTAACTCTAACCCTAACCCAAACCACAACCCTAACCCTAATACGAACCCGAACCAGAACCCTAACACTAACCCTAACCCTAACACTAAAACTAACCCAAAAACGAATCCGAACCCTAACCCTTACCCTAAACCTAACCCTAACCCGAAGCCGAACACTAACCCTAACCCTAACCCTAAACCTAAACCTATCCCGAACGATAACCCTAACATGAACCCTAACGCTAAACCGAACCCTAAACCTGAAGCCTAACCCTAACCCTAAATCGAACCAAACGCTAACCTTAACCCGAACCCGAACCCGAACCCGAACATTACACTAACCCTAAACGTAATCCGAATCCGAACCCTAAACCTAACCCGAACCCTAATGCTAAACTGAACCCTAAACCTGAAGCCTAACCCTAACCCTAAATCGAACCAAACCCTAACCCTAACCCGAACCCGAACCCACACCCGAACCCTAACCCTAACCCTAAACTGAACCAGAACCCGAAACCTAAACCTAACCATAACCCGAACCTTAAACCTAGCCATAACCCTAAACCTAACCCTAACCCCTAACCCTAAACCTAAACCTAACCCTAACTGTAACCCTAACCCGAAACTTAACCCTAACCCTAAACCTTACCCGAACCCTAACCCTAATGCTAACCCTAACCCTAAACCTAACACTAACCCTAACCCTAACCCTAACAAGAAACCGAACCCTACCCCTAACCCAAACCCTAAACCTAACCCTAAACCTAACCCTAACCGGAACCCGAACCCTAACCCTAACCCGAAACAAAACCCTAACCCTAAACCTAACCCTAAACCTAATCCGAATGCGAACCCTAACCCCAACCTGAATCCTAATGCTAACCCTTACCCGAACACGTATCCTAACTAAAACAGTAACCCTAACCCTAACCCAAACACGAACCCTAACCCTAACCTTAATCTTAACCCGAACACGAACACTAACCCTAACTCTAACCCTAAAGCTAACCCGAATCCGAACTCTAACCCTAACCCGAACCCTAAACCAAACACTAACAGGAACCCTAACCCGAACCCCAACCTGAATCCTAACTCTAACCCTAACCCGAACCCTAACCATAACCGTAATCCTAACCGGAACCTGAACACTAACCCTAAACCTAACCCTAAACCTATCCCGGACCCTAACCCTAACCCTAACCCTAACCCTAACTCTAACCCTAACCCTAACCCTAACCCGAAGCCGAACCCTAACCTGAAGCCTCACCCTAACCCTAAACCAAAGCCTAAACCTTAAACTAACCCTAACACTAACCCTAACCCTAACCCTAACCTTAACACTAACCCTAACCCGAACCCGAACCCGATTCTAACCGTAACCCTAACCCTAACCCTCAACCTAACCCAACCCGAACCCTAACCTTAAACCTAACACTAACCCTAACCCTAAACCTAACCCGAATCCGAACCATCTCCCTAAACCTAAACTAAAATTTAACCTAACCATAACCCGAACCCGAACCCTAATACTAACTATAAACCTAATCCTCAAGCAAACCCTAACCCTAACCATAACCCTAACCCTAACCCTAACCCTAACCCGAACCCGAACGCTACCCCTAACCCTAACCCTAAACCTAACCCGAATCCGAACCATCACCCTAAAACTACCCCTAAAACTAACCCGAACCCGAACCCTAACACTAACCCGAACACTAACCCTAACCAAAACCCTAACCCAAACCCTTACCGGAACCCGAAACCTAACCCTAACCTTACCCTAACTGGAACCCTAACATGAACCCTAACCCAAAGCCGAAACCTAAACCTAACCCTAACCGGAACCCTAACCCTAACCCTAAAAGTAAGCCAGACCCTAACACTAACTCTAATCCTTACATGAACCTGAACCCTAACCCTAACCTTAACCCTAACACTAACCCCAACCGGAACCCGAACCCTAAACCTAACCCAAACTCCAACCCTAACACTAACCCAAACCCTAACCCTAATCCGAACCCTAACCCGAACCATAACCCTAACCCTAACCTTAACCCGAAACCAAACTATAACTCGAAACCTAACCCTAACAATAACCATAACCCAAAACAGAACCCGAACCCTAACCTTAACGCTAACCCAAACCCGAACCCTAACCGTATTCATAAGCCTAACCCTAACCCTAACCCTAAACAGAACCCTAACGCTAACCCTAACCCTAAACCGAACCCAAAACCTAACCCTAACCCGAACACTAAGCCTAACCCTAACCGTAACACAAACCCTTACTGGAACCCGAAACCTAACCCTAACCTTACCCTAACTGGAACCCTAACACGAACCCTAACCCAAAACGGAAACCTAACACTAACCCTAAACCTAACCCTAACCGGAACCCTAACCCTAAGCCGAACCCAAACCTTAACACTAACCCTAAACCTAACCCGAACACGAACCATAACCCTAACTATAAACCGAACCCTAACCCGAACCCTAAAACTAATCCAAACCCTAAACCTACAATGAACCCTAAAACTAACCCTAACCCTAATCCTAACCCTAACCCTAACACTAACGCAACCCTAACCAAAACACTAACCCGATCCGTAACCATAACCCGAACCCTAATCCTAACCCTAACCCTAACCCGAACCCGAACCCAAACCCGAACCGTAACCAAAACGCTAAATCTAAAACTAACCCTAACCCGAATCCGAACCCGAACACTAACCCTAACCGGAACCCTAACCAGAAGCCTAATCTAACTCAAACCCTAACCCTAACACGAAACCTAACATGAACCCTAACACTAACCGTAAACCTAACCCTAACCCTAAGCCTAACAGTAACCCTAACCCGAACACTATCCCTAACATTATACCTAAACCTAATCTTAACCAGAACACGAACCCTAACCTTAACCGTAACCCTAAACCAAACCCTAACCCTAACCCTATCCCGAATCCCTAACCCTAACCCTAACCCTAAACCTAACCCTAACCCGAAAACTAACTAGAACCCAAACTCTAAACCTAACCATAAACCTAACCCTAACCCGAACCCAAACCATAACCAGAACCCTAACCCTAACCCTAACTCTAATCACAACCCTAACCCTACCCCGAACCCTAATCTGAAAACTAACCCTACCCCTAACCCGAACAGTAAACCTAAACCTAACCCGAACACAAACCACAACCCTAACCCTAAACCTAAACCTAACACAAACCGTAACCCTAACACTACCCCTAACCTGAACCCGATTATTAACCCTAAGCATAACCCTTACCCTAACCTGAACACTAAATCTAACCCTAACCCTAACCCTAACCTTAACCCTAACCCTCACTGGAACCCTAAACATAACCATAACCCTAACCCGAACCCGAAACCTAAACCTAACTGTAACCAGAACGCTCACCGTAACCCGAACCCGAACATTAACCCTAACCCTAACACTAACCCTAACCCTAACACTCACCCGAACCCTAACACTAACCCGAACCCTAACCCAAAACCTAACCCTAAACATAACCTGAACCCTAACCGTAACCCTAATCCTAACCCTAAAGCAAACCCGAACGCTAACCCTAACCGTAACCCTAACTCTAACTCTAACCCTAACCCTAACCCTAAAGCGAACCCTAAACCTTACCCTACCCCTAATGCTAAATATAACCCGAAACCTAACCCTAAACCTAATCTTAACACTAAATATAACACTAACCCTAATCCTAACCCTAACCCGAACCCGAACCCTAACCCTAAACCTAACCCTAACCCTAACCCTAACCCTAACACGAACCCTAACCCTTACACTAACCCTAATGCTAAACCTAACCCTTACCCTAATGCTAACCCTAAAACTAACCCTAACCCAAACCCTAACCCAAACACTAACCCTAAACCGAACCCTAAGCCGAACCCTAACCCTAACCGTAACCCTAACCCGAACTCTAACCCTAACCCTAACACTAAAATGAACACAAACCATAACACGAACGCTAAACCTAAACCTAACCCTAACACGAACCCTAAACCTAACCCTAACAGTAACCCTCAACCTAACCCAAAATCTAATCCTAACCTGAAACCCAACCCTAACCCCAACCCTAACTCTAAACCTAACCCTAAACCTAACCCTAACCCGAACACTAACCCTAACCCTAACCCTAACCGGAACCCTAATCCTAACCCTAATCCTAACCAGAACCATAACCCTAACCAGAACCCTAACCCGAACCCTAACCCTAACCCTAAACCTAACTCTAACCCTAACCCGAACCCTAACCCGGTCCCCAACCTGAACCCTAAACTTAACACTAACCCTAACAAGTAGCCGAACCCGAAACCTCACCTTAACTCTAACCCTAACCCTAACTCTAACCCGAACCCTAAACCTAACCCAAACCATAATCCTAACACTAACTCTAACCCTAACCAAAACCATAAAACTAACCCTTACCCTAACGCTAAACCTAACCCTAAACTAACCAGAACCTGAACCCTTAACCTAACCCTAACCCTAATCCTAACCTAAACCCGAACTCTAACCCGAACACTAACCCTAAGTAGAACCGAAACCAAACCCGAATTCTAACCCTAACGCTAACCCTAATCCTAACAGTAACCCTCACCCTATCCATAACTCTAATACTAACCCGAACCCGAAACATAACCATAACACTAACCCTAACCCTAAACCTAACCCTAACCTGAACCCGATCCCTAACACTAACCCTAACCCGAAACCTAACCATAATCAGAAACGTAACCCTAACCCTAACCATAACTTTAAACCTAACCCTAAACCTAACCCTAAACCTAACCCGATTCCAAATTCTAACCCTAATCCTAACTCTCACCCTAAACATAACCAGAACCGTAATCCTAACCCTAAACCTAACCTTAACCCTAACGTTAATCCGAAGCCTAACCCTAACCCAAACAATAACCCGAACCCTAACCCTAACCCTACACTTAACCCGAACCCTAACCAGAACCGTAACCCTAAACCTATCCATAACCCTATCCCGAAACCTAACCCTAACTATAAACCTAATCCTAACCCAATCCCACAACATAAACCTAACCCTAACCCTTACCATAAACTTAACCCTAACCAGAACCCTGATCCTAACCCTAACCCTAACCCTAACCCTAACACGAGCACGAACCCTAACCCTACCCTAACCCTAAGCCTAAACTTAACTCTAACCCTAACCTAACCCGAACCCAAACCCTAACCCTAAACCTAACCCTAAACTTAACCCGAATCCAAACACTAACCCGAAACCTAACCCTAACTCGAACCCTAACCCTAACCTTAACCCTAACCCGAACCCTAATCCTAACCCTAACCCTAACCCAAATCCTAACCTAACCGAACCCGAAAACTAACCCCAAACCTAACGCTAACCCTAACCGTAACCGGAACCCGAACCCTAATCCTAACCAAACCCTAAACTTATCCGAACCCTAACCCAAACCCAAACCCGAACCCTAACATTAACGCTAACCCAAAAACTTACCAAAAACCTAACCCGACCCCGAAACCTAACCCGAACACGAACCCTAACCCGAACCCTAAACAGAATCCTAATCCTAACCCTAACCCTAACCCTAATCCGAACCCTAACCCTAACCCTAAACTTAATCAGATCCTGAACCCTAACCCTAACCATAACATTAACACTAACTCTAATGCTAAGCTAACCCTAACAGTAACTCTCACACTAACCCTAACTCTAATCCTAACCCGAACCCAAACCCTAACCCTAACCCTAACCCTAAACCTAACCCTATCCCGAACACTAACCCTAAACCTAATGCTAACCTGAGCCCTAACCCTAACCCTAACCCGAAATCTAATCCTAAACCTAACCATAACCCTAATCCGAACCTTAACCCTAACACAGACCCTAACCCTAACCCTAACCCTAATCCTAATCGTAACTCGATCCCGCTAACTCTAAACCATACCCGAACCCTAAACCTATCCGAACCCTAATCCGAACCCGAAACCGAAACATAACACTAACGCTAAACCTAAAACTAACCCTAACAAAAACTGAAACCAGAACCCTAACCCGATCCCGAACCCTAACTCTAACCCTAACACTAACCCTAACCCTAAGCCGAATCCTAACACTAAATCTAACCTTAACACTAACCCTAACACTAACCATAAACCTAACCCTAACCCTAACCAAAACCCTAACCCTAAACCTAACCCTAACCCTAACCCGAACCCTAACCCTAACCCTAACCATAACCATAACCCGAACCCTAACCCGAACCCTAATTCGAAACCTAACCCTAACTCTAACCCTAAACCTAACCCGAACCATAACATGAACCCTAACCCTAACCCGAACCCGAACTCGAACCCGAACCCAAATCCTAACCGTAACCCTAACCCTAACCTTAACCCTAATCCTAAACCTAATCCTAACCCTAACACTAACCCGAACAGGAACGGTAAATCAAACACTTAACCTAAACCTAAAACTAACCCTAACCGTAACCCAAACCCAAATCCTAACCCTAACCCTAACCCTAACCCTAACATTAACACTAACCCTAATCCTAACCCGAAGCCTAAACCTAACCCGAACACTAACCCTAACACTAACCCTAACCTGAACTCGGACATTAACCCTAACCCTAACCCCAAACCTAACAGTAATCCTCACACTAACCCTAACTATAATCCTAACCTGAACCCAAACCCTAACCCTAACCCTAACACTAAACCTAACCCTAACCCGAACCTAAACCCTAACCCTAAACCTAACCTGGATCCGAACACTAATCCTAAGAGTAACACTAACCCTAATCCGAAACCTAACCCAAACTCAAACCCTAACCCTAACCGTGACCTAACCAAACCTGAACACTAACCCTAACCCTAAAACTAAGCCTAACCCTAACCTGAACCCGAACCCGAACCCTAACCACAAACCTAACCCTAACCTTAACACTAACCCTAAACCTTACCCGATCCCTAACCCTAACACAAACCCGAACTGGAACCCTAACCCTAACCCTATACTTAAACCTAATCCTAACCAGAACCCTAATCCTAACCCTAAACTCAACCCTAACCCTAACCCTAAACATAACCCTAAACCTAACCCGAATCCTAACCCTAGCCCTAAACCTAAACCTAACCTGAACCCTAACATGTACCCGAAACCTAAACCAAACCCGAAACCTAACCCTAACCAGAACCCAAACCCAAACCATAACCGGAACCCTAACCCAAAGCCTAAACCTCACCCAAACTCTAAACAGAACCCTAATCCTAAACCGAACCCGAACCCTAAACGTAACACTAACACTAACCCTAAACCGAACCCTAACACTAAACCTAAACCTAACCCTAACCCGAACCCTAACCGTAACCCTAACCATAACCATAAACCGAACCCTAACCCTAACCGTAATCCTAATTCTAATGGTAACACTAACCCTAACCCAGACCCGAACCCGAACCCTGACATGAACCCGAAACCTAACCCGAAACCTAACCCTAACCCTAACCCGAACCCGAACCCGAACCCAACCCTAACACTAACCCTAACTAACCCTAACCCTAACCATAACCCGAACCCTAACCCTAACCCGAACCCTAATCTGAACACTAATCCTAACCCTAACCATAAACCTAACCCGAACCATAACATGAACCATAACCCTAAACCTAACCCGAACCCTGAACATAACCATAACCCGAACGCTAACCCTAACCCTAACCCTAACACAGACCCGATCCCGAACCCTAAAATGAACCCGAAACCTAACACTTACGCTAACCCTAACCCGAACCCGAACCCAAACCCAAACTCTAATGCTAACCCTAAGACTAAACCTAACCCTAACCCTAAACCGAACCCTAAACTAACCCGAACCCTAATCCGAACCCTAACTCTAACAATAACTCTAAACCTAACCGGAACCATAACATGAACCCTAACCCTAACCCTAACCCGAACTCGAACCTGAACCCGAATCCTAACCCTAACCCTAAACCTAATTTTAACCCTAACCCTAACGCTCATGCTAACAATAACACTAACCCGAACACGAATGCTAAATCAAACACTTAACCTAAACCTAAACCTAACCCTAACCCTAACCCAAACCGAAACCTAACCCTAACCCTAACCCTAACCCTAACATCAACACTAACCCTAACCATAACCCGAACACTAACCCAAAACCTAACCCTAAACCCAACCCTAAACAGAACCCTAACCTTAACCCTAACCCTAAAGCTAACCTGATCCCGAACCCTAACCCTAACCCTAACCCTAACACAAACCAAAACCCTAACACTCACCTAACCTCACCCGAAAACAAAACCTCTCCCTAACCCTAACCCTAACCTTAACCAGAACCCAAAACCTAACCCGAATCCTAAACCTAACTCGAACTCTAAAACTAACCCTAAAACTTATCCAAACCGTAACCATAACCCGAACTCTAACCCTAACTCTAACTCTAATCCGAAACCTAAACCTAACCTGAACCCTAACCCAAAACCTAACCCTAATGCTAACCCTAACCCTAACCCGAAACCTAACCCGAACCCTAACCCTTATCCTAATCCTAACACTAACCATAACCATAACCATAACCCTAATCCTAACGCTAAACCTAACCCTAACCCTAACGGAAACCCGAACCCTAACATTAACGCTAACCCTACCCCTATTCGAAATCTACCCAAACCCGAACGTGAACCCTTACCCTAATGCGATCCCTAAAACTAACCCGAACCCTAACCCTAACACGAACCCCAAACCGAACCCGAACACTAACCCTAACCCTAACCCAAACCCTAACTCGAACCCTAACCCTAAACCTAACCCTAACAGGAACCCAAACCATAACCCGAACCCTAACAGGAACCCAAACCATAACCCGAACCCTAACCTTAACCCTAACTGTAATCCGAAGCCTAACCCTAACCGGAAACCTACCCGAACAATAACCCTAAACCTAACCCGAACAAAGCATACCCCTAACCCTAACCCGAACCCTAACCCTAACCCTACCAATAACCCTAACCCTAACCCTAAACCTAATCCTAAACCTAACCCGAACCCTAACACAAACCCTAACCCTAACCCTAACCCTAACCCTAACACGAACCCTAACGCTAACCCCTACCCGAACCCGAACATTAACAATAACACTAAACCTAACACTAACTCTAACCCTACCCCTAACCCTAAATCAAACCCTAACACTAACCCTAACCCTAACCTTAACCCTAACGCTAACCGTAACCCTAAACCTAACACGAACCCTAGCCCTAACCCTAACGCTAACGCTAACACTTACCCAAACCCTAACCCTAACGCTAAACCTAACCCGAACCCGAACATTAACCCTAATCCTAACCCTAAACCTAACAGTAATCCTCACAGTAACCCTAACTCTAATCCTAACTTGAACCCAAACCCTAACCCTAACCCTAACACTAAACCTAATCCTAACCCGAACCTAAACCCTAACCCTAACCCTAACCCTAATCCGAACCCTAACCCTAACAGTAACCGTAAACCTAATCCGAAAAATAACCCTAAGTCAAATCCTAACACTAACCGTGACCTAACCGAACCTGAACACTAACCCTAACCCTAAAACTAACCCTAACCCTAACCTGAACCCGAACCCTAACCAAAAACCTAACCCTAACCCTAAAGCTAACCTTAAACCTTACCCAAACCCTAACCCTAACCCTAACCCTAATCCAAACCCGAACCCGAACCCTAACCCTAACCCCATACCTAAACATAATCCTAACCAGAACCCTAATCCTAACCCTAACCTTAACTCTAACCCTAACCCTAAAACTAACCCTAAACCTAACCGGTATCCTAACCCTAGCCCTAAACCTAAACTTAACCCGAACCCTAACATGTACCCGAAACCTAAACCAAACACTAACCCTAACCCTAACCAGAACCCAAACCCAAACCATAACCGGAACCCTAACCCAAACCCTAAAACTAACCCGAAATCTAAACATAACCCTAACTCTAATCCTAACCTGAACCCAAACCCTAACCCTAACCCTAACACTAAACCTAACCCTAACCCGAACCTAAACCCAAACGCTAACCCTAACTCTAATATGAACCCTAATCCTAACACTAACCCTAACCCTAATCCAAAACCTAACCCAAACTCAAACCCTAACACTAACTGTGACCTAACCGAACCTGAACACTAACCCTAACCCTAAAACTAACACTAACCCTAACCCGAACCCAAACCCGAATCCTAACCAAAAACCTAATCCTAACCCTAACGCTAACCCTAAACGTTACCCGAACCCTAACCCTAACCCTAACCCAAACCCAAAACCTAACACTAACCCTATACCTAAACCTAATCCTAACCAGAACCCTAATCCTAACCCTAACCTTAACCCTAACCCTAACCCTAAACCTAACCCTAAACCTAACCCGAACCCTAACCCTAGCCCTAAACCTAAACCTAACCCGAACCCTAACATGTACCCGAAACCTAAACCAAAACCTAACCCTAACCCTAACCAGAACCCAAACCCAAACCATAACCGGAACCCTAACCCAAACCCTAAACCTAACCCGAACTCTAAACAGAACCATAATCCTAACCCGAACCCGAACCCTAAACCTAACACTAACACTAACCCTAAACCGAACCCTAACACTAAACCTAATCCTAACCCTAACCCCAACCCTAACCGTAACCCTAACCATAACCATAACCCGAAACCTAACCCTAACCGTAATCCTAACTCTAACCGTAACCCTAACCCTAACCCAGACCCGAACCCGAACCCTGACATGAACCCGACAACGAACCCGAAACCTAACCCTAACCCGAACCCGAACCCTGACATGAACCCGAAACCTAACCCGAAACGTAACCCTAACCCTAACCCGAACCCGATCCTGCACGCAACCCTAACACTAAGCCTAACTAACCCTAACCCTAACCGTAACCGAACCCTAACCCTAACCCGAACACTAATCCGAACCCTAATCCTAACCCTAACCCTAAACCTAACCCGAACCATAACATGAACCCGAACCCTAACCCTAACCCGAACCCTAAAACCTAACCATAACCCTAACGCTAACCCTAAACCGAACCAGAAAATTAACCCTAACCCTTAACCTAAACCTAACCCGAACCAGAACCCTAACCCTAACTGTAACCCTAACTCTAAACCTAACCCTAACCCTAACCCAGACCCCATCCCGAACCCTAACATGAACCCGAAATCTAACACTTACCCTAACCCAAACCCGAATCCGAACCCAAACCCTAACCCTAATGCTAACCCTAAGACTAAACCTAACACTAACCCTAACCCGAACCCTAATCCTAACCCGAACCCTAATCCGAACACTAACTCTAACCCTAACCATAAACCTAACCGGAACCATAACATGAACCCTATCCCTAACCCTATCCCGAACTCGAACCTGAACCCGAATCCTAACCCTAACCCTAAACCTAAACATAACCCTAAACCTAAACCTCATCCTAACAATAACACTAACCCGAACACGAACACTAAATCAAACCCTTAACCTAACCCTAAACCTAACCCTAACCCTAACCCAAACCCGAACCCTAACCCTAACCCTAACCCTAACATCAACACTAACCCTAAACATAACCATAACACTAACCCAAAACCTAACCCTAACCCCAACCCTAAACAGAACCCTAACCTTAACCCTAACCCTAATGCTAACCTGATCCCGAACCCTAACCCTAACCCTAACCCTAACACGAAACCTAACCCTAACCCTCAACTAAACTCACCCGAACCCAAAACCTCTCCCTAACCCTAACCCTAATCGTAACCAGAACCCAAAACCTAACCCGAATCCTAACCCTAACTCGAACCCTAACCCTAACCCTAACACTTATCCGAACCGTAACCATAACCCGAACTCTAACCCTAACTCTAACTCTAATCCGAAACCTAACCCTAACCCGAACCCTAACCCAAACCCTAACCCTAACCCTAACCCTAACACTAACCCTAACGCTAACCCCAACCCGAACCCGAACATTAACCCTAACCCTAACCCTAACCAAAACCCTAACCCTAACCCGAACTCAAACCATAACCCTAACCAAACCCTAAGCCTACCCGAATCCTAACCCTAACCCTAAACCTAAACCCATCCCGAAACCTAATCCTAACCCTAACCCTAACCCTAAACCTAACACGAACCCAAACCTTAAACTATCACTAACCCTAACCCTAACCCTAACACAAACCGTAATGCTAACACTAATTCGAACACGAACATTAAACCTAACCCTAACCCTAACCCTAACCCTAACCCTAACCCGAAACCTAACCCTAACCATAACCCAAACCCTAACTCTAACCCTAAACCTAACTCTAAACCTAACCTGGACCAGAACCCGAACCATAACCATGACCCTAACAGTAACCTTAACAAAAACTGTAATCTTAACAATAACCCTAACCGTAACCCTAAACCGAGCACTAACCCTAACCATAACCCTAACACTAACCTAACCCAAACCCGAACCCTAACCCTAAACCTAACCCAAACCCGAACACTAACCCGAACTATAACCCTAACCCGAAAAAAACCCTAAGCCAAAATTTAACCCTAACCCTAAAACAAACCCTAACCCTAACCCTAACCCTAAACCGAAACCTAAACCTTAACCTAACCCTAACCCAAAACCTAACCCGAACCCTATCCCGAACCCGAACCTGAACCTTAACCCTTACGCTAATCCTAAAACTAATGCTAACCCTAACCCTAACCCTAACTCTAAACCTAATCCTAACCCTAACCCGAACACTAACCCTTATCCTAACACTTACCCTAAGCCTAACTCAAACACTAACGCTAAATCTTAAACTAACCCTCACCCTTACCCTAAACCGAACCCTAAACCTAATCCGAACCATAAGCCGAACCCTAACCCTAACCCTGATAATAACCCTAACCCTAACCCTAACCCGAAACCTAACCCTAACCGTAACCTAACCTTAACCCTAAGCCTAACCCTAATCCTAACCGAAACATAACCCTTAACCTAAGCATAACACTTACCCTAACCCTAACCAAAACACTAATCCTAAACCTAACCCTAATCCTAACCTTAACCCTAACCCTAAACTAACCCGAACCCGAAACCTAACCGTAACCCTAACACTAACCCGAACCCTAGCACTATCCAGAACCGAACCATACCACGAAACCTAACCCTAACCCAAACCCTAAACCTATCAGTAACCCTCACCCTAACCCTAACTCTAATCCTAACCTGAACCCTAACCCTAACCCTAACCCTAATCCTAACCCTAACCCTAAACCTAATCCGAACCCGAAACCTAACCCTAACAGTAACCCTAAATCTAACCCTGACCCGAACCCTAAATCTAACCCTAACTCTAACCCTAACCCTAACACTAACCTAACCAGAACCCAAACCCTAACCCTAAACCTAACCCGAAACCTAACCCTAACCTTAACACTAAACCTATCGCGAACCCGATCCCTAACCCGAAAACTAACCCTAACCATAAACCTAACCCTAACCCTAACACTAACCCTAACCCTAACCATAAAACTAACCTTAACCAAAATAGGAACCAGAACCCTAACACGAACCCGAAACCTAACCCTAACCCTAACACTAACCCTAACCCTAACCCTAAGGCTAAACCTAAACCTTACCCGAACCCTAAACCTAACGCTAACCCTAACCCGAAACGGAACACTAAATTTAACCCTAACCCTAACCGTAAGGCGAAGCCTAACCCTAACCCTAACACTATCGCTAAACCTAAAACTAATGCTAACCCTTACCCTAAACCGAAACCTAACCCTAACCCCAAAACTAAGCCATCCCTAACCCTAACCCGAACCCCATCATGAACCCTCACCCTAAACCTAACCCTAATCCTAACCCTAACCCTAACCAGGACCCTAACCCTAACCCTAACATGAAACCTACCGTAAACCTAACCTTAACCCAAACCCTCACCCTAACCCTAACCGTAAATTTAACCCGACCCTAAGGCTAACACTAACCCTAACCCGAACCCAAAACATAACACTAACCGTAACCCGAAACCTAAACCTAACCCTAACCTTATTTTGAACCCTAACCCTAACCTGAACAGTAACCCGAACCCTAACCCTAACCCTAACACTACTTCTAACCCTAATCCGAACCCTAACCCTAACATTAACACTAAACCCAATCCTAACCCGAACCCTAAAACTAAGCCGAACCCTAACACGAACCCTAATCCTAATACTACCCAAACCCTAACCCTAACCCGAACCGAACCCTAACCCTAACCCTAACCCTAACGGTAACCCTAAACCTAACCCTAACCCTAACCCAAAACCTAACCCTAACCGAACCCGAACCCTAACCTGAACCCTAACACGTACCAGAGCCCAAACTCTAACCCTAACCCTAACCCTAACCTTAACCCTAAACCTAACCGGAACACTAAATTTAACCTTAACCCTAACCCTAAGGCGAAGGCTAACACTAACCCTAACACTAACGCTAACCCTAAAACTAATCCTAACCCTTACCCTAAACCGAAACCTAACCCTAACCCGAAAACTAAGCTGATCCCTAACCCTAACCCGAATCCCATCATTAACCCTACCCCTAAACCTAACCCTAAACCAAACACTAACCATAACCAGGACCCTAACCCTAAACTAACCCGAAGCCTAACCCTAACGATAACCTTAACCCAAACCCTAACCCTAACCCTAACCGTAAACTTAACCCGAACCCTAAGCCTAACACTAACCCTAACCCGAACCCTAACCTTAACCCTAACATTATTTTGAACCCTAACCCTAAACCGAACAGTAACCCGAACCCTAACCCTAACCCTAACACTACTTCTAACCGTAACCCGATACCTAAACGTAACATTAACACGAAACCTAATCCTAACCCGAACCCTAAAACTAAGCCTAAACCTAACCCGAACCCTAATCCTAATACTAACCCTAATCATAATACTAACCCAAACCCTAACCCTAACCCGAAACAAACCCTAACCCTAACCCTAAACCTAACCCTAACCCTAACCCTAACCCTAACCCTAATCCTAATACTAACCCAAACCCTAACCCTAACCCAAAACAAACCCTAACCCTAACCCTAACCCTAACCCTAACCCTAACACTAACCGTAACCCTAAACCTAACCCTAACCCTAACCCTAACCCTGAACCCAAACCCTAAGCCTAAACCTAACCCTAAACCTAACCCTAACCCTAACCCAAACCCTAACACTAATCCTAACCCGAAACCTAACCCGAACCCTAACCCTAACCCTAAACCTAACCTTAACCAAAACCCTAATCCTAACCCGAAACCTAACCCTAACCCTAACTCTAAACCTAACAGTAACACTTAACCTAACCCTAACTCTAATCCTATCCTGAACCCGAACCCTAACCCTAACACTAACCCTAACCATAACCCTAGCCCGAACCCTAACCCTGCAGTAACCCTAAAACTAACCCTAACAGTAACACTAACCCAAACCCGAACCCTAACCAGAACCCTAACCCTAACCCTAGCGCTACCCCTAACCCTACCCTAACCCGAAACCCAACCCTAACCCGAACCCTAACACTAACCCTAACCCAAACCCGAACATTAACCATAACATTAACCCTAAACTCAACCATAACCCTAACCATAACCCGAAACCTAAGCCTAACCCAAACCCGAACCCTAACCAGAACAGAAACCTAACCCTAACAATAAGGCTAACACTAACCCTAATCCTAAGAGTAACCATCACCCTAACCCTAACTCTAATCCTAACCCGAACCCGAACCCTAACCCTAACCCTAAACCTAAGACTAATCCTAACATTAACCCTAAACCGAATCCGATCCCTAACTCTAAACCTAACCCGAACAAAACCCTAACCCTAACCCTAACCCTAAACCTAACCCCAACCCTAACCAAAAACCTTACCCTAACCCCCACCCGAACCCTATCCTGAACCCGAACACTAACCCGAAACCTAACCTTAACACTAACCCGAACCCGAAACAAAACCATAACCCGAAACCTAACCCTAACCCTAACCCTAACCAGAAACCTAACAAGAAACCTAATCCTAACCCTAACTCTAACCCTTAACCGAACAATAACCCTAACCCTAAACCTAAACTGAACCCTAAACCTTACCCTAACCCTAACCGTAAACCTAACCCGAACCATAAACCTAACCCAAACCCTAATCATAACCATAACCGTAACCCTAACCCTAACACTAACCCGAACACTAACATGAACCCGAACCCAAAACCGAACCTTAACCCTAAACTAACCCGAACAATAACCCGAACCCAAACCCGAACCCTTACCATAACGCTAACCCTAAAACTAACCCTAACCCGAACCCTAAAACTAACCATAACCCGAATCCTAACCCTTACCCTAACACTAACCCTAACCCTAACCCTAACCCTAATGCTAACACTAAAACTAACCCTAACACTAACCCGAACCGTAACCCTAAACCGAACCCTAACCAGAACAGTAATCCTAAAACTAACCCTAACCCTAACCTGAACACTAACCCAAACTTAACTTTAAACCTAAACCTAACCCGATCCCAAACCCGAACCCTACCCCTAAACCTAACCCTAACCGGAACCAGAACCCTAATCCTAACCCTAAACCTAACACTAACACAAACACGAACCCTAACCCTAACCCTAAACCTAACCCTAACCCTAACCCTAACACTAACCCTAACCCTTACCCGAACCCTAAACCTAATGCTAACCCTAACGCGAACCGGAACACTAAATTTAACCCTAACCCTAACGCTAAGACGAAGCCTAAACCTAACCCTAACAATAACCCTAACCCAAACCCTAACCAGAACCGTAATCCTAACCCTAACCGTAACCCTAATCCTAACCCGAACCCTAAACTTAACCCTAAACCTAACCGTAACCTGAACCCTAACCCTAACAATAACCCTACCTCTAACCCTAACACGAACTCTAACCCTAAAGCTAACCAGAACCCTAACAAAAACCCGAAACCTAACCCTACTCGAACCCTAACCCTAACCCTAAACCTAACCCAAACTCTATCACGAACCCGAACCCTCACCGTAACACTAACCCAAACCGTAACCCTAACCCTAACCCAAACCCTAACATGAACCTGAACCCTAACCCCGAACCTTAACCCGAACCCTAAGGCAAACCCTAAAACTAACACAAACACTCACCCTAAACCTAACCCGAATCCCAAACTTTACCGTAAAGCTAAATCTAACCCTAACCTTAACCCTAAGGCTAACCCTAAACCTAACCCTAACGCTAACTCGAACCCTAAACCTAAACCTAATCCTAACACTAACCCTAACCCGAACCCAAATCATAACCCGAAACCTAACCCTAACCAGAACCCTAATCCTAACGCTAACTCTAACCCTTACCCGAAACCTAACCCTAACCCTTACCCTAAAACGAACCCTAAACATTACCCTAACCCTAATCCTAAACCTAACCCGAACCATAAACCTAACCATAATCCGAACCAGAACCCGAAACCTAAACTTAACCCTAACCCGAGCTGTAACACTAAACCCTACCCTAACTGTAAAATAAGTAGAACCCTAACCCTAACACTAACCAGAACCCTAAAACTAACCCGAACCAGAATTCTAACCCAAACGCGAACCCTAACCCAAACTAGAAACCTAACCCTAATCAAAACCAAACCAGAATCCGAACCCTAACCCTAACCGTAACCCTAAACCAAACCCTAACCAGAACGCTAATCCTATACCTAACCCTAACCCTAACCCGAACACTAACCCAAACCCTAACCCTAAACCTAAACAGATCCTGAACCCTAACCCTAACCCTAACCCTAACCCTAAACAGAACTGTAATCCTAACCCTAACCTTAACATTAACACGAACATGAACCCTAACCCTAACCCTAACACTAACCCTAACCCAAACCCTAAAATAACCCAAACACGAACCCTAAACCTAACCCTATCACTAAACTTAACCCAAACCCAAAACATAACACGAACCCTAACCCTAACTCGAACCCTAATCATAACCATAACCCCAAACCGAACTCAAAGCATAACCCAAACCCTAACCCTAACCCTAAATCTAATCCGAACCCTAACCCTCATCCGAAACCTAACCCGAACCCTAACCCTAACACTAACCAGAACCCTAACCCTAACCCTAAATCTAACCTGAAACCAAACCATAACCCTAACCCTAACCCTAATCATAACCCTAAAGCTAACCCTAACCCGAACACAAAAATTAACCCTAAACCTAACCCTAACCCTTAAATTAACCCTCACACTAAACCTAACTCTAATCCTAACCCATACCCAAACCCTAACCCTAATCCTAATCCTAAACCTAACCCTAACCCTAACACTAACACTAACACGAACACTAAACATAACCCTAACCCTATCCGTAACCCTAACCCTAACCTAAACCGAACCCGATTCCTAACCCTAACCCTAACCCTAACCTTAACCCAAACCCAAACCAGAACCCGAACCCTAACCCTAACCCTAACCCTAACCCTAACCCAAAACCTAACCCTAACCCCAACCCTAAACAGAACGCTAACCTTAACCCTAACCATAAACCTAACCTGATCCCGAACCCTAACCTAACACGAAACCTAACAGGAACCCAAACCCTAACCCTCACCTAACCTCAACCGAACACAAAACCTCTCCCTAAACCTAACCCTAACCTTAACCAGAACCCAAAACCTAACCCGAATCCTAACCCTAACTCGAACCCTAACCCTAACCCTAACACTTATCCGAACCGTAACCATAACCCGAACTCTAACAATAACTCTAACTCTAATCAGAAACCTAATCCTAACCCAAACCCTAACCCTAACCCTAACCCTAAACCTAACCCTAACCTTAACACTAACCCTAAGCCTAACCCTAACCCTAACCCTAACCCTAACCCTTACCCTAAACCTTACCCTAACCTTAACACTAACCCTAACCCTTACCCTAACCCTTACCCTAACCCTAACACTAACCCTAACCCTAACCCTAACCATAACCCTAATCCTAACGCTAAACCTAACCCTAACCAGAACTCTAAACCTAACCCTAACCCTAATGGGAACCCGGACCCTAACACTAACGCTAACCCTACCACTATTCGAACCCTACCCAAACCGGAATGCGAACCCTTACCCTAATGCTATCCCCTTAACTAACCCGAACCCTAACCCTAACACGAACGCTAACCCGAACCCGAACACTAACCCTAACCCTAACCCTAAACGTAACTCGAACTCTAACCCTAACCCTAACAGGAACCCAAACCATAACCCAAACCCTAAACTTGACCCTAACTGTAATCCGAAGCCTAACCATAACACGAAACCTACCCGAACAATTACCCTAAACCTAACCCAAACAAGCATAACCCTAACCCTAACCCTAACCCTAACCCTACCAATAACCCTAACCCTAACCCTAAACCTAATCCTAACCCTAAACCGAACCCTAACCCAAACCCTAACCCTAAACCTAACCCTAACCCTAACACGAACCCTAACGCTAACCCCTACCCGAACCCGAACATTAACGATAACAATAACCCTAAACCTAACTCTAAACCTAACCCTAAACCGAAATCAAACCCTAAACCTAACCCTAACCCTAACGCTAACCGTAACCCTAAACCCTAACACGAACCCTCGCCCAAACCCTAACCCTAACCCTAACCCTACCAATAACCCTAACCCTAACCCTAAACCTATTTCTAACCCTAAAACGAACCCTAACCCAAACCCTAACCCTAAACCTAACCCTAACCTTAATACGAACCCTAACACTAACCCCTACCCGAACCCGAACACTAACCCTAACCCTAACCCAAAACTAACTCGAAACCTAACCCTAACCCTAACAGGAACCCAAACCATAACCCAAACCCTAAACTTGACCCTAACTGTAATCCGAAGCCTAACCCTAACACGAAACCTACCCGAACAATAACCCTAAACCTAACCCAAACAAAGCATAACCCTAACCCTAACCCTAACCCTAACCCTAACCCTAACCCTAACCCGAAATCAAACCCTAACCCTAACCCTAACCCTAACGCTAGCCGTAACCCTAAACCTAACACGAACCCTAGCCCTAACCCTAAACCTAACCCTAACCCTACCAATAACCCTAACCCTAACCCTAAACCTATTTCTAAACCTAAACCGAACCCTAACCCAAACCCTAACCCTAAACCTAACCCTAACCTTAATACGAACCCTAACACTAACCCCTACCCGAACCCGAACACTAACCCTAACCCTCACCCTAAACCTAACTCGAAACCTAACCCTAACCCTAACAGGAACCCAAACCATAACCCAAACCCTAAACTTGACCCTAACTGTAATCCAAAGCCTAACCCTAACACGAAACCTACCCGAACAATAACCCTAAACCTAACCCAAACAAAGCATAACCCTAACCCTAACCCTAACCCTAACCCTAACCCTAACCCTAACCCGAAATCAAACCCTAACCCTAACCCTAAACCTAACGCTAGCCGTAACCCTAAACCTAACACGAACCCTAGCCCTAACCCTAACCCTAACCCTAACCCGACCAATAACCCTAACCCTAACCCTAAACCTATTTCTAACCCTAAACCGAACCCTAACCCAAACCCTAACCCGAAACCTAACCCTAACCTTAATACGAACCCTAACACTAACCCCTACCCGAACCCGAACATTAACCATAACAATAACCCTGACCCTAACTCTAACCCTAACCCTAACCCGAAATCAAACCCTAACCCTAACCCTAACCCTAAAGCTAACCGTAAACCTAAACCTAACACGAACCCTAGCCCTAACCCTAACGCTAATGCTAACCCTTACCCGAACCCTAACCCTAACGCTAACCCTAACCCGAACCCGAACATTAACCCTAACCCTAACCCTAAACCTAAAAGTAAGCCTCACACTAACCCTAATGCTAAACCTAACCTGAACCCAACCCTAACCCTAACCCTAACACTAAACCTAACCCTAACCGGAACCTAAACCCAAACCCTAACCCTAACCCTAATCTGAACCCTAATCCTAACAGTAACCCTAACCCTAATCCGAAACCTAACCCTAACTCAAACCCTAACACTAACCGTGACCTAACAGAACCTGAACACTAACCCTAACCCTAAAGCTAACCCTAACCCTAACCCGAACCCGAACCCGAACCCTAACCAAAAACCTAACCCTAACCCTAACGCTAACCCTAACCTTACCCGAACCCTAACCCTAACCCTAACCCTAACCCAAACCCGAAACATAACCCTAAACCTATACCTAAACCTAATCCTAACCAGAACCCTAATCCTAACCCTAACCTTAACCCTAACCCTAACCCTAAACATAAACCTAAGCCTAACCCGAACCCTAACCCTAGCCCTAAACCTAAACCTAACCCGAACCCTAATATATACCCGAAACCTAAACCAAACCCTAACCCTAAACCCAACCAGAACCCAAACCCAAACCATAACCGGAACCCTAACCCAAACCCTAAACCTAACCCGAACTCTAAACAGAACACTAATCTTAACCCGAACCCGAACCCTAAACCTAAACCTAACACTAACCCTAAACCGAACCCTAACACTAAACCTAACCCTAACCCTAACCCGAACCCTAACCGTAACCCTAACTATAAACATAACCCGAACCAGAACCCTAACACTAACCGTAACCCTAACTCTAACCCTAACCCTAACGCTAACCCAGACCCGATCCCGAACCCTAACATGAACCCGAAACCTAATATTTACCCTAACCCGAACCCGAACCCGAACCCAAAACCTAACCCTAACGCTAACCCTAAGACTAAATCTAACCCTAACCCTAACCCGAACCCTAACACTAACCCGAAACCTAATCCGAACCCCAACTCTAACCCTAACCATAAACCTAACCGGAACTGTAACATGAACCCTAACCTTAACCCTAACCCGAACTCGAACCTGAACCCGAATCCTAACCCTAAACCTAAACCTAATCTTAACCCTAACCCTAACCCTCATCCTAACAATAACACTAACGCGAACATGAACGCTAAATCAAACCCTTAACCTAAACCTAAACCTAACCCTAACCCTAAACCAAACCCGAACCCTAACCCTAACCCTAACCCTAACATCAACACTAACCCTAAACATAACCCGAACACTAACCCAAAACCTAACCATAACCCCAACCCTAAACAGAACCCTAACCTTAACCCTTACCCTAATCCAAACCTGATCCTGAACCCTAACCCTAACCCTAACCCTAACACACACCCTAACCCTAATCTTCACCTAACCTCACCCGAACCCAAAACCTCTCGCTAAACCTAACCCTAACCTTAACCAGAACCCAAAACCTAACCCGAATCCTAACCTATCTCGAACCCTAACCCTAACCCTAACACTTATCCGAACTGTAACCATTACCCGAACTCTAACCCTAACTCTAACTCTAATCCGAAACCTAACCCTAACCCGAACCCTAACCCAAACCCTAACCCTTACCCTAACCCTACCCAAATCCTAACCCTAACCCTAACCCTAAACCTAAACCGATCCTGAAACCTAATCCTAACCCTAACCCTAACCCTAAACCTAACCCGAACCCAATCCATAAAACTAACACTAACCCTAACCCTAACCCTAACAAAAACCCTAAGGCTAACCCTAATTCGAACCCGAACATTAACCCTAACCCTAACACTAACCCTAACACTAACCCGATCATTAAACCGACCCCTAACCCTAACCCTAACCCTAACCCGAAACCTAACCCTAACCCCAACCCAAACCCTAACTCTAACCCTAAAACTAACTATAAACCTAACCTGGACCCGAACCCGAACCATAACCATAACCCTAAACCTAAGCAGTAGCCGAACCATAACCCTACATCTAACCCTAACACGAACCCTAATCCTAACCCGAAACCTAATCCGGACCCTAACCCTAACCCTAACAGTAAACTTAACAAAAACCGTAATCTTAACAATAACCCTAACCGTAACCCTAAACCGAACACTAACCCTAACACTAACCTAACCCAAACCCAAACCCTAACCCAACCCTAACCCGAACCCAAACCCTAACCCGAACTATCACCCTAACCCGAACAAAACCCTAACCCGAAATTTAACCCTAAAATTAAAACTAACCCTAAACCTTACCCTAAACCGAAACCTAAACCTTAACCTAACCCTAAACCAAAACCTAACCCGAACCCTATCGCGAACCCGAACCTGAACCTTAACCCTTACGCTAATCCTAAAACTAATGCTAACCCTAACTCTAACACTAAACCTAACTCTAACCCTAATCCTAACCCTAACCCGAACCCTAACCCTTATCCTAACGCTAACCCTAACGCTAACCCAAACACTAAAGCTAAATCTTAAATTAACCCTCACCCTTACCGTAAACCGAACCCTAAACCTAACCCGAACCCTAAGCCGAACCCTAACCCTAACCCTTACAATAACCCTAACCCTAACCCTAACCCGAACCCTAACCCTAACCGTAACCTAACCTTAACCCTAACCCTAACCCTAATCCTAACCCGAAACCTAACCCTTAACCTAAACCTAACCCTTACCCTAACCCTAACCAAAACCCCAATCCTAAACCTAACCGTAACCCTAACCCTAACCCTAACCCTAACTCTAAACTAAC